>NC_134486.1:334234755-334284755 GCF_040206685.1 Ascaphus truei
GGCTTGATTAAGTACAAGAGGAAAAAGCTGAAGAAAGTAGCCTCAGATTACAAGGAACGTCGCATTTATAACTGGCTACTGGGTATTGGAGAGACATCTTAAGGGAAGGCGGGCACGAGGAGGAACTACTCTAAGTCCAGATGGGCTGCCAACACTGGGAGTACATACAATACCAGTGACACAGATTACTCGGAGGGTCCAGATGCCACGCTGGCGGTGCCTTTTTTAGAACAGGCCGTGCCACTTCATGTGAAGCCACCTTCACATGACCACGTCGGTGGCGAACTGATCCGGAGAGGCGGTTTGGGGAACAAGATTACTCCAAAACAAGGGGAGCGCAGAGGGGGCGATCGCAGAGGCGATGATCTTCAACATCTCCACACACCTTTTGTCAAAAGCAGAGAGGAGTGTGTTGAGCAAAGGTTTGTCGTTTATTCCTACACATACCCTTAAACCGTTTGACTGGGAGGTTGACTTATATAAATTGAATAGAAAACTACGCCTAAAAGAATTCTTTGGGAATAAGACCAACACAATGCAGGTTGATGATCATCAGGAACCGACCATGCACCAATTCCATCAACCCAGTACCTTTGATCCACAGGTACATAATTTCAACATTTCAGCCTTTATTAGTCTGGTGGAAACGGACACCAGGAAGCGAGTGAGGAACTTCAAGAGGAGTTTGACTAACTTTACGGGTGAGGAGCAACTGGCACTCAAGGCCCTCCATGATAATAAGGAAATAATCATACAGTACGTGCTGCTGACAAGGGAGGCGGTATTGTAGTAATGAATTACAGTCAATACCGTACAGAGGTCCTGCGACAATTGAACATCACCCAACATTATAAATCTCTGAACGGAGACCCTACAGCTGGCTATAATCGAGAGGTTGATGCGGTGATTCAAATGGGTGTTAACAATTTGTGGATCACAGACGAGATTGGTAAATTTTTAATTCAACCGTACCCAATTATCCCGGTTCTGTACATCTTACCAAAGATCCACAAGTCGCTGCCTCTGCCTCCGGGGAGACCAATTATCTCAGCGAGGGGATCCATCTGTCACCCCATATCACAATTTCTTGATTTTTTCCTGCAACCTCTTGTAACAAAAATGCCCAGTTATATACGAGACACCACAGACTTCCTTAACCGACTGGCCAAAATACCAGTGATACAAGGTGCAATGCTGCTGGTAACAATGGATGTCACTAGCCTCTATACAAACATCGAGCATACGGAAGGCTTGGAGGTGGTGGCGACACAGCTACGGGGACAACAAGATCGGTCAGGACCACCGACTGAGTTCCTACTACTTTTGATGAACATTGTACTGTTCAAGAATTATTTTAAGTTTGAGGACAAGTTCTACCTCCAATTAATGGGTACAGCGATGGGGTCCAATATGGCCCCATCATACTCTAACCTATTTATGCACCAATACGAACAGACGCATATCCTCCATGACGCACCCCTGTTACATCCATTGTTGAATATATGCGCTACATTAATGACGTCTTCCTTCTATGGGACGGCACAGAAGGAGAGCTGCTCGCATTTGTGGACTATCTGAACCAAATTGCATCTACCATTCGGTTCACATTGACCTATAGTCCAAGTGAGGTTGTTTTTCTTGACACGGATATCTATCTAACCGAAGGAGTACTTGGGACGAGGATACATCAGAAGGATACTGATAAGAATTCACTTCTCCTGGCTACCAGCCATCACCCAATACCTCTTAAGAAAGGGTTACCTTACTCCCAGTTTCTTAAAGTGTGCCGGATTACTAGTGACAGTGGGGAGCGGGATCAAGCACTTTTGATAATGTATAAACGCTTCTTGGAGAGGGGATATGATCGCAAGGACCTTGATGCATCCCTTTTGAGAGCCAAGGATGTTCCTAGAGAACATCTCCTGTTGCCCTCTTCGAATACACAGAAGCAAGACAGGTTACATGTCACTAGCACATACAGTCCTGCATCAGGAATGATTAAGACGTCGATACAACAACACTGGAATATATTGGCAAATGATGCCACTATAGGTAAGAACTTTGAGCGTCCCCCATTATTTTGTTACAGAAGAGGGCGAAATATCGGCGATACGTTAACTAGGGCAGACCCGGTGGACAAATATGGTAAACCCAAAACTTGGCTGAGTAGGAAACAAGGAGTGTTTAAATGTCATGGATGTACCAACTGCCAATATCTTATTCTTGGCACGCAGTATTCACAACCTCACAGTGGCAAAACATGCCTTATTCAGGACTATATGAACTGCGAAAGAAGATTTGTTGTCTACTTTATCCGTTGCCCATTTGGACTATACTATGTCGGAAAAACGACGCGTATGCTAAAAGAACGTATTAGTCTGCATAGATCATCTATTAGGAAGGCTTTGGCCGATAACACTGGACTGGAGGACCATAAACTACAACCAGTTGTGAGGCATTTTAAAACTTTAAGCATAGTCTTGCGCATACGTCCATTTGTGGGGGCGACAGAGGAAAATTACTCCTACAATTGGAAACAAGGCTCATCTATGATACTTAACACTATGGCACCCAGAGGACTTAATGAGGATTTTAAACTGGGTTGCTTTTTGTAATAACAGCAGTATCATTACAGGGAGATATATTTATGAGTATTAGTTGGGGATCCCACTGCCATTTCCCTCTTTGTGTAGTTTATTATCTGTTTTTGTATTTCCCTTTGGGCTCTATTTTGGTTCACTATGTGACCCTATCTTTGTTCCAAACACCCCCCCCCTCTCTACCAACTTCTTCTTTTCCCCTTCCACCCCCCCCCCCTTTTTTCTCCTTCCCTTTCCCCTCTTCTCTACGTCTGCTTTTTTCATTCCCTCCAGCATAACAGCAGTCACTGATCCTGGTAGCCTGTTATGGTGATGCTAGCACTTTTACGAGTGCTGCATAATTAACATTGTTTTTTATTAATACTGTGCATTTGGAATATACATTTTCAACCTTCCATGTGTTTTTAATATTGCACGTTCATGTTAGTTACAGGACTTGTAGCGGTTGGTGAGGTGACGTTATCATATGCGCATGGCTCAGCGCTCCTGCTCCCTGCTGCAGTCTGCGTCTGCCTTCACTCCCATGGTTACAGACGCTTTGGTTGCGTCGCCATGGCAACGGGGGACGCCGTAGAATGACTGGTATGCTCACTGGCTCCACCCGTAGACGCGCATGCGCGGTGTGTCTGGCATCTGACAGCAGAGTGTAAACAGAGGAGCGGTGAGGCTGGGCTGATGCACAGAGATGACAGGGCTCCCATGCGTCTACAACACTCCCGGTTTTAATTACAAACAGCTGGTTTTTGATTATACACACAGGTGGGTGATGGGTATATATATTTTCCTTGGGCAGTGTTCTCCAGCACGCCCCTGAGGAAGGTCCTATACAGGACCGAAACATTGGATTTATTTGTGCCTGCTTTTTGTTTTCAATACACTTTTTGCATTATATCTTGAGAGCTGTTTTTTGTCTCCTTGGTGGGACACCTGATTCACTATATATATATATATATATATATATATATATATATATATATATATATATATATATATATATATATTTACCAGGGGGATCCTGATGACAAAGAGACAGAACACCGCAGCAGTCATCAAAAAATGAGGTGTATTATCAACACAGGGTAGCCAACGCTGTGAGGACTGAAACGTTGGCTGCCCTGTGTTGATAATACACTTTGTTTTTGATGAATTATGCGGTGTGCTGTCTCTTTGTCATCAGGATCCCCCTGGTTACCATATGTCTACATGTCATTTATGGGACGAGCATCTGCCTCCATTGTGAAAACCGTGAGTGCGAAGTACCACGCCATTGACTATATATATATATATATATATATATATATAAGGTAAGTACAGGTACAGTAATTATGATACAGGTAAGTAGTTCACTAAATATATATATATGATAAAGGTCCTGTTCTTAGGACCGAAACGTTGGTGTTTGTGCCTGCTATACTAATACAATTATTTTTGCAAACAAGTGTGCTGTCTCTTCCTTGCTGTGCCTACTCTGGATTCCCTGGACTCCCTGGTCTTCCTGGTAAGGAGCCTTTGATTATATATAAATATATATATATATATATATATATATATATATATAAATAAATATATATATATATATATATATATATATATATATATAAAAATATATATATATATTTAGTGAACTACTTACCTGTATCATAATTACTGTACCTGTACTTACCTTACTACATTACAGTACCTTACTACATTCCAATATTAAGTATACAGTAACTATACTGTATAGCTATAATTCTTACAAGTTATGGATTGGAGCATTAAAACATTAAAAAATTAAACATTTTAAAACAATCAACTGTTTTTTTTTGTTAAAAACATTTTTCTATAAATTTTATATAGTAGAATATTATTGACTGGTGTTATTGTCATAAAAATACACAGCATACAATACCTAATATGAGGAGGTATAGAGACAAAAGCACTCAGCAGTTGAAAAATAAAGAATTGTATTAAAGTACACAGATACTAGCACAAATCATCATCAGCGTTTCAATCCCGGAGAAAGATCTCCTCCCTTGATAAAGATCTCTCTCCGGGATCGAAACATTGATGATGATTTGTGCTAGTATTTGTGTACTTTAATACAATTCTTAAATTTTTCAACTGCTTAGTGCTTTTGTCTCTATACCTCCTCATTGTAGGTATTTTATAAGACATATATATATATATATATTTTTTTAAATATATATTTTTACATTATATATATATATACTGTATATATATATATATATTATATTCTGATTTTTACATTTTATGTTATTAACAATTACTATTGTTTTTATTTGTATTTGAGATTCATAACCTTCTGATTACATTTTTTCTAAATATTAAAAGAATTAAGTTTCATTTAAACATCCATTAATTTTATCCAATTAGGATGTCTATTGCCATCTATATTGGGTCATTATGTTATATTAACCTATGGGCAACTATGGCCCCTCTCCACCCCCCCCCCCCTTTTTTTCTTCCCTTTTTGTTTTTTGGGAACCCATTTGGATCAACCTGGAGCACTTCAATACTTCCCCAACTAGATGAACTACAAAGTTTAGTACTTAAGTATAGTATTATGAGGATAGAACGCAACCCGTCGCTTTCTAATTCTCAGTTGTTTACATTAATTTATGACAAATCTACTTCTGTGAATATGCAGCTGATTTAAGTATGTTTACTAAGCATTACACTCCTGTTCTTTTTACAAGTACAGTATCCCGTTATTTTCAACATCTGTATTATACAAGATATTGGTTTGAGCTTTTTTAAGCATTCTGTATAATTTAATTATTATCCGGTCGCATAAGAGCCCTTGATGCTTGGTGTTTCAGAGCCCGAGTCTGGCGTATAAGCCGTTCACACTTATAAGTGTCTACTGAAACGTAGTCTAGTGAAACCTGTCTAGTGAAACGGGCTGAGAGAAGGAGGACGAATACCGACAGAACCGGAACCAAGTGACGTCGAATCGCAGAGCCGAGCAGACGATCACTCCCAGTCACTGCTTTCGGGGGAATGCAAGGCAGAGCCACGCAGCCACGATGCACACCGGTACCTAGGATCGGAGGAAAAAGAAACTATCATCTAAAGACACCATTATATGCCCATAGGGCACTCACAAATTCAACCCTCTGCTTTCTTATCCTGCTCTACTCAATCTACCCACTCAATGAGTACATATAGTGATCTGGAAAGGATCCTGTTAACCCACAGTGGTCAACTGTTAACCATCAACTCCATCACCTTTCTGCATTTGCATTCCTGTAAAAAAATTTTTAATGTGATTGATTTTTATTAATGTCCTTTTATTGCCTCTGTATTTATGTATGTCTCTATGGATATACATAATACAGAGCAAATAAAAGCTTGTATTGCTCATGTTTGCTTGCTTTTTTTTGATGCATTTTTAACTGTATTTTGCAGCTTGGTGTGCAAATGTGTTTGCTATGGTTTATTTCAGGGGGGGGGGGCTGCTTTTTAATAGTGGCTTATTGTTGGTTGGATTTAGTTGATTGATGGTAATTTATTTCTGATTCCTTGTTTTGTTTCTAGGATTTGAATAGTGAATTGTGTACAGTAATTGATTTGGATTGTATTGTAATTGATTTGTGAATGGATTGATTTATGGTAATTTATTTATTTTATTTTATTTAGAGCATTGCTTGGCATACAGTACTGTAGTGTAGTATGTGTCAGAATGTACTGTTATGCGCTGGTAGTAAGTACAGTAGAACTGTATTAATTTTATTATGCTACTGTAGTTAACGTGTTTAATAATGTGCCAAATAATCTATTATCCATATCTGGATAATAGTTATTTGGCCCATTAATGTAATGTACTGTACAGTATGTGTGTTTGGTGGTATGGGGGGGGGGGGTTATTTAAATGTACTGTACTGTTTGGGCCATGTTTTAGATTTTTTACACACAGGGTTGGCACCTGTGCCTTAACCCCTTCATCACCTTAGCGGGCATTGCTAAGGTAATGAAGCTGCTTACATTTTACATTTTTATTTATTGTGTGCGTGAGCAGGGGGTCTCCTGAGCTGAACAAAGTTTATTTCAGCCTTGGAGACCCCCTATTTCCCGAGTTACAGGCGCAATTATGGGGTGCCCGTATCCCTCTAGTCCCCACAATTTTAACATGACGGGGATACCGGCACCCCATAACTTGGCCTGTAACTCGGGAAGTAGGGGGTCTCCAAGGCTGAAATAAACTTTGTTCAGCTCAGGAGACCCCCTGCTACAAAACTGTAATTTTAGAATTTTAATAAAACCACCGCGATTGCCTGCGAGAGGCGCGCAGTTAGAGGGACTGATTCAGACTCTCTTTCTGCGCGTCTATTACACACAGGCAGACGCCGGTAGCATTCACACAGCAGGGGTCCCTGCTTTGGAAAGCTAATGCGCCGCGGTCAGTTCTTTAAACACAGTGAGCTTTGTCCCCGTTGTGATCCTGGTTTCCCGCATTAATTGCCGCGTGAAGTGTTCGAATAATGGCCGCTGCATCAGTATATCATTTTTACTATCACTTAATTTCTTTTACACCACAAAGTACTGCAACTTTACTACTGTGTTTTGTGTTTGGGGAGCACCAAATAGTCATATCTTTTACCCCCTATCTTGAGGCTTGGTCCAGTGAAGAGCTGGTAGGTTTTTCAAAAGTGCTTTGTTCCGAATAGCAAAGCACTCGGCATAGAGTTGCCGGAGAAGCCTAGCTTTGCTGAGGACAAGTTCTCAGATGGAGGCCAAGTTGTAACTTTCATCCAAGTCGCAGTCAGCGGGGAAAGCAAAGTTTCTTTACCAAAAAAAGTACTGTGGTGTTCCTGGATATGGAGCGTACAGGGTAAGACTTCTGAAGAAGGCGCAGTGCACCTAGTGAGGCTAGAGACCCCCAGTTAAGTGTGTAGTTACTGTATTTGTGTTTCATTGTGTGTCTGCTTTTTTACAAGAATAAACCCCATTTTATTCCACTACCTTGTCCTGCCTAGTAAATTGACGTGTTAAAGAAATGGTCTCCTGTCACACTCCTGTTATTTAATATTGTTTGGGCAAAAACATTGCAGTTATATAAGTGTAGGGGTGTTCTGGTTTCCCCTTTGTACCACCGCTGCAGGGCGCAATCATGGGGGGTGCTGTGTAGGTAGCGTCCGGAGATTCTGTGGTGGCCCGATAGCACAGGGCGCCGCCATGTTGTAATTGGCATTGTGCAATACTCATGCGCGACCAGAGGCATGGAGAGAGTTCGCTCATGCGCAGTGTGAGCGCGCGAACGGCTGGCCAATAACCAGGAGGCTCTGAAGTAAAACTACAAAGCCTATGTGCCTCAGCAGAGCCACATGATGCCAGGAAGCGAATAGGAGTGAAGGATTGGCTGGCAGGAGGAAAGGGAAACGTGGGGGAGAGACCACGCTAGCAGAGGGTGACGGAGGAGCAAGGGGAGAGGTTGTGTGTGTGCAGGGGAACAGTGACCCACCTGTGTAGGCCAGATTTACCCCCAGGCCCCAGAGCAGACCCTGTCACCACCAGCTTGTAGTACTGCAGGGAACAGCCCTAGAGAGAGACATCCTATTCCCTTACTGTATTAGCAGACAGGGTCACAGTGTTCTTCCTGCGCTGCTGTGTTTTCAGTGGTGTGGGCTCACGCTGCTGGACATTACCAAACTCGTGAGAGACTATACTGGATCGGTGGATCCTTTTCGAAGTCTGTTACCAGCTGCTGGAGTGGCCGGAAGGTATTTAATAAGTGCACCAACACTGGTACCTTCAGGCACTGATCCCACCTGGGGGGAGGGGTCTTTGGGGATACTGGGTTGAGTGACTAAGGGACTGAGTCTATACAGTGGACTCGGTGTGGGGTACACGTGGTGGTGGGAAGTGACATTACTCAAATGTGGAGAGTGGACAGGCCACTGGTGTATAACTACTGAGTATCAGCTATTCATGTACTGTGATTATATGTGTTTTATTCTTGATAGGTGTAAGCTAAGGTTTTGCAATCACTTACTAGTAAAAGGTTACAATGTTGTGGCTTGTTATCATTATTCTTACCTAGGGGAATCTTACTTATTGGGGATACTGGGTAAGTGGAGGCGCTGCCAAGAACATATTGTTACCCCAAACTCCCAGTTAGCGGAGGCTTAAATCTCGCTGAGCCAGCAGGTACATACAGCACTAGTAGTCTCTCTATATCAGCAGGAAAGAGGGCTACATAAGCTTTTCAGACCTTATTTAAATGGTCCACTTATGAGATGAGTTTACAGGGTTTATGTTTCCCTGCTCAATCATCTGATGATATTTCACCAACATTTATTGTGAAAATGTATATGAGAGTGGGTTAGAATAACTTGGTAAATCACTTTGTTTTCAACACCCTTGTTATGCTGATATTTGGGGTTACAAACACTGCCACATGGTATCTAACTGGAGAGGATAGTAGAGCTGCTCCTTAATGAATACAGATACAGTAATAATAGTCACCTTTATAATGTTTATTCAGAAGTCTGTTAGGATAATTTACACCCTCGTTAAATCCTTTAGCTTTCATAGAAACTCCCTTCTTTATACATTTAACTTTATTCTCAGCCTGTATTTTAAGGAACTAAAACCTTTTACAACCTTCCTTTTCTCCTCAATGGCCCTCTCTTTTTGTGGGTGTCTCTTTGTATAAACACCCTCTTTTCTCCCCTCTCCAACCCTGCTGGGGTTTTAGTCCTGTATTAAAAATGTTACCCCACCATGTCTTCATAAGGATGGGAGGCTATAGATGGCTGTTACCTCTCTTCTGGTGGAGTGAGGCACACACTTTTGCATCTCACAGCGTGCCTCCAAGAGGAAGCAGTAGGGAGGTGAAAGAGAGGGGTGTCAGCTGCTACAGCTCAGGAATGACTGATAATACCACTCTCGGCTTTAGAGCTCCTGTTCCCTTGATGTACGGCCATGACCATGTGGTCGGTGCCAGTCTCAGCAGTACGTCAATGAAATTGAAGCAGCAGCAGCATATTTAGGCCTCAACTGCCATCTCAAGTGGGGAATGGGCATTGGTCTCAAATTTTGTATATGCAATAGACATACCGTAAATGTGTGGACAGATTATTAATTGCATGATGAAAGTTTAATTATTGTAATAACATGTAATCTAGTTAAACATATAATGCATATTTATTTTTTGTATAGTACAGAATTTTCTGTATGTATTTAAAATGGAAAATATAACGAGCCATGACACCTTTCTCATGATAGAGAAAAGTTCAACTTCATTTATTTGAATTGAGCTGATTTCCTTTCAAGCATTGGGGAAGACAGCAAATGAATACTTTGTATTCTTTGTATTAGTTGTATGGTATGAAAGAGGGTATTGGTATGAAAATTTACCATGTACTCCTGTAACAAATTACAGTAGAGTGTGTGTGTAATAGGCACACAGATTTGGTCATAAAAAATAGTTTAATATGCCAGAAAAAAAGCAAAGTTTCAGCTGCATATCAGCCTGGACAAATGCTAATATATGCAGCCGAAAAAAAAAAAATTCTGGAACATTAAACTATTTTTGATGACCAAATCTATGTGCCTATTTCACTTCAATCTCTACTCTTGATTTTTCTGGGACCTCAGGATATCCTCTTGATATGGAGCACCGGCTGATAAGTATCCTGTGACTTTTTTTTTATAGAGTCTCTTCTGATGTGTGTATAACAAAGACTCATTAACTTATGAAAGTTTACATACAATTCTTTTTTACACTAAAAATGTGTATGGTTTTTAGCATTCAGAATAACATTTCTAAAATATGTCATCGGAAAACCATTAACACTCATAGCCCTAATACTTATACTAGCACTGCAGTAATACTAGCACTAATACTACAGCTCAACCCCGTTATAACGCAATCAATTACAACGCAAATCCGCTTATAACGCAAATGCAAGCGTGGCTTCCAATTTTCGTATTTATGTATAGTTTACAACACGATTATTGGTATCTTAAATACTTTATTGTATAATGCACACAATTGTACATTATTTCTAATGCAATCCGCTTATAACGCAAAGTGATTCTTTGGAAGGTTATAAGGGGGTTGAGCTGTATTAACATACTGTACACTACGACTAATACTTATATGAACCGCAAAAACAGCATTTGATTTTTCTAGATTGTGTACTGTAAACGTATGATTATTGTAGACCAAGTTAAATCAGTGATCAGCATTGTATCCAGAACTGTTAATACAGAGGATGCTACAAATACATTAAGAATGGAAAGAGTTAAGCCAACTACCTAATATTTTATATATGATTTATATTTAAACTGCATCATGGTGGCTTCTCAGAGAGCATTTTTATCATACAAAATTGTGAAATTTGAAATACTCATATAAATTGTACTTTTATTATGAATGAGCTGTCATAAAACCGACAAGAATTCTGAGAATAGGCATACATTTATATTTATAACATAATTGCAACAAATGAATGTCTTTGAAAAGGATTGGATCGCACTCAGTGGATTGTTTTTAATTTCACAGTATGTGTTATCCACTACCTACGGACTTCTAGTCTTTCTTTTTATCTGATTCTAGTAATGAATAATGACATTTTGCATTACATTGATGCAGTGCTTCCTGCATACAGTAATGTCACAAATGATATAAAGCAGAATTCAATAACAGCATCAATTGGCATCTCAATTTTTCTGTTAAACAGCATGTGTTCTGTAGCGAGGGATTTTATTTAAAAGAAATAACAATAAAACGCTACATACATTCAAGAAAAGAATTGTACTAGGTGTAAGAATTGAAGTTTGTAATTTCAGCATAAACTGTGATATTATAAACTGCTGACCTAGAAATATATGTAGGTGTGTATACACATGTGTAAATGAGTTAGTCCATTGTCTGAACAGATGACAGGATACCAGGTCAAACTATGTTTCAAAGATTTGATTAACATTTCAATGAGACATCTCCCTTTTTTTTTACTGTATGCAAGAAACAAAATATGGTTAAAAGAGATCCGATTAACAACTCAATGAGACATCTCTCTTTGTTTACTGTATGCAAGAAACTGTTTCAAAGAGATTGGTTGAGATCTCCGAATCAATGGTTCAGAGAGCAAGACCCCCAAACTGGTATTTAAAGCCCAGAGAACAGTGAGTTAGTTAGGTTAACTTCAGTGTTGCCAGGTCCGCTAGTTTCCCACCCAATTGGGCTATTTTGAGACCAAGTTCCGTGGGAAATATTAGCTGGTTGCGGGTTGTGGTTTTTTGGGCTATTTTAATTTTCAGCCACTATTTTTTGGGCTCTGTAGGCGAACGCTCACAAAGGTATGCAACGGAGTCTGGTTATAGTGAATTTAAATAAGGCTTTTATTGCGCCTGTTTCCTTAGCATCAGGAAACCATCAAAACAAGGGGTAAACAAAGCTTCTATTCACTTGGGAGTATTTCTAGTGCAATACTATGCAATCCACCACTATCTTTAGATAAGCATGTCTCCCAGCCCCAAACATATACACAGGCGGTACACTTTATTTGAGTACGGCTCATTCCGCAAGCCGGGATATGTCCCGGCTTGCGAGCCGCACTCCCTCAGCGTGCCGCGCATCACCGATGCGCGGTCACGCGTCATCGGGTGCCTGTGCCGCCTTTACACGTGCCCAGGGCTCCCCGAGGGAGCCCTGGTGTCGCGCGGATGTGAGGACGGCGGCGGGACGTTCCGGGGGACCCGGCGGACCCGGTGAGGAGAGGGGGAAGCCCCGATCGGCGGGCCTCTCCTCCGAGGCTTCGGCGCACGCCCGGCACCCTCCGGCGCGCGCCAGGTTACTGCTGCGGCCGAGAACGGGCAAATGCTCGAATAAACTCGGCCGCAGCAGTAGCATGAAATGAACAGATATAAAAAGTCTTGTAAATGAAAGTCATCTGTTTGTAGTGGTTTGGAGGGAAAATCTTCTCTGTCCCTGGTTGCTCCCTTTTCCGCAGGGTGTGTCAGCATTCAGGTTTAGAAGTTTCCCCTGTGTCTTGAAAGCAGCACTGCCGTTTCTTCTGAGATGCTCAAGACAACTGTCTCCATGTCAGTCTCACAAGTTGTGTGAGATTTAGGAAAAATCTCTGCTCTCTCTCCAAGTTCAGCTCAGGTGTGAGCTAAGGAGTCTCTCTTCCTGTCTCAAAAGACAGGCTTTTCTAAGCAATCTAATCAGGCAGGTGGTGTTTGTTAATTGACTACCAGCAGTTAACCACCACACTGCTGGATTAGAGGCATATTACCTGAACAGGGATAACTCCCCTGTTACATACCTCCCCTGTTTGTGGGAAGCTCGGGCTTGCCATGGCCGAAGCCCATCCTTCCACTCTCATTCTAGATATCTCTGTGACTTGAATGAGAGTGGATGGAGGAAAAGAACCCTCAGTCCCGCTAGGATTGGAGCCCTTTCTCCAGTTTATTCGCGTCTCCTCCCAAAGGTGCCTGAGATTAGCACTCCTCGGTCGCTCGAGGAGGACTTTTTCTAAGTATAGTCTTTTTGCTATGTGCGCGGTCATGAGATTTCCCTCGCGTCGGGTGCTCGTCTTATTGTAGGCAGACTGTATGGCAGTATTTGCAGAGCGTTTAAAAACAGACCTTTGAGTTTTCTGCTCTTGAAGCTGTCTCTCTGCCCTTTTTCCACTCAATGGGGTTGCTAGTTCAGCCTCTTTGGGATCAAGTTGTAATTCCACCCCCACTTCCAGAGAATGTCCTATCTTTTCAGCTTCATCAGCTAAGGATTCCTCTGGTTTTGATTCAGCACGTGTACCTTCTTTTATTGCCTGTTGGGTGGCTGAAGGTTTTGCTAGTGCTTGTTTAGGTGGTTCACATTTTGAAACCTTATCTTTCAGACGAGCGGTATTCCCAGCTCTCACTGTACCCTTGTCTTCATGGGTTTTTATGGCTGTTGGATACTGACGCTTAGTAAGGGTCAATACTTGTCCTTGTAGAACTTTCATTTAATCCGCGAGAGATCCCTGTTTTTTGAGTGCGTCTTGCAAGTCTCTTCTCAGGGAATTTATCTGCATGCTTTGCTTTCACTGAGCTTGCTTCCACATTTTTATTGCATTGTGAAGCACTATGAACTTCTTTGCTTGGGCCACAGTTACTTGTTTCAGTTTCTGGACCTTCTTGTGCTCCCTCTTGTGCCGCGTCACCTGGGTTCTAAGCTTGGCCTTTAGCGTTGCTTTGGTGATGCTCAGGGTAGCCTTCAGTTTCTCATGCTGCTTTGCAGGGACATACTGGGTAATCAGTCATTCCTGCAGCACTTGAATTTCTTTAACAGCCTGCAGATTGTCTTCCTGCAGAGTTCGCTGCTTCTCCTCGGCCTTCTCGAGGTGCATACAGTACGCAGACCTTGCAATTGGTTCTGCAGTCGGTGCTCTGCTTCAAACTTCTCACCTTCCAAAAGTCTATTTATTTCTTTAAGCTGGTGCAGCTTTTCATTTTTTTCCTTGACGTCGTTTGTCAAATTAAAATTTTCTTCTTTGAGTTTTAATTTTTTTCTTTGTAATCTTAAATGTTCTCCCTTTTCAGTCTCTGTACTATTCAGGGCCTCCTTGCAGTCCTCCTTCCATTTACGCACATCTGCTTTGAGAATGACAGTCTCCTGGCATGAGACTTCCTTCTCTAGGTTGAGGGTCTGAAGCTCCTTCTGGGAGACTTGGAGATCTGTATTAAGATTGACAATCGTTTCTTTAGAAATGTCCAGCTCCTCAGTGAGACTGTGTAGTTCCTTTATGGAAACTTCCAGGTCTGTGCGGCAGCTGTTGGTCTCATGATGTGAGGCATCCAGTGCTCTGCGAAGTGTCTGAACCTCTTTCTGAGATATACGTCCACCTCTGTCTGGACACTGTTGACCTCCTGTTGTGAGACATTCAGCTCTATGCGAAGAGTGTGAACCTCTTGCTGGAAGACTGTCATCTGCTTCAGTGCCTCCTCATACTTCCGTAGCCATCATTTTATCAGATTGGCTCTGCTTTTCATCCATGGCAGAAATAGTAGCATTTGCAGTATCTAGCTCAGTCTTGAGATCGTCCAATTCTGTCCTGGCTGCAGAGTACATTGCGAGCACCGTCTTCTGTAACTCAGCATTATCTTTCAGTAGCTCCGCGTAATCATCTTTCTTTTGTTTCAATTATTCACGGAATATATCACAGTCACGCCTGGCATCCTCAGGGCTGGTCAAGGGATCGACACTCACTGGTTCCGGCTCTGCTTCCCTGGGATGGTTGGTTGAGGGTTCCTCACTGTTGGCACCAGACAGACACTTCTTTGGGGAACACGACTTCTGCCTTGGGCCCTCTGGATATTCGGTTATCCGCGGGACGAGTGCTCCATTTTCTCTAGGCTGCAGGGCATCTCGGTCCCCCTTTTTCTCCACAGGGTCTGCGGACGTGTCTGTTCCTTCCACAGTAAGTGAAGAACCGCTTTTCTTTTTCTTTTTCCATCTTTTTGTTTTGGATGACTCCGTCCCATCAGGAATACTGGGGTCTCCTTTATTTAATACTTCAACAGCTTCATTATATACGCCAGGCTTTTCTTGCAGTTGCTTTAGCTGACAGAAATATTGGGTGATCTGCTGCTCCCGCTCTATCTCTTGTCGACCATATTCGTCATCATAGAGAGCGGTCTTTTCTGTTCGTGCCGAGTTCAGGCACCCCCACCATTCTTGGGGTGTTTTGTGGGTGTGACTCGGTTCGGGTTCTCCGTAAGAGATGTCTTCCTCCTTATTGGACTGGAAGGGCCACTCTTTCGTGGGGTAGGGTTCATTACAGGAACGCTGCATCTTGTCCTCCATTTTGGGGCTCTCAGGTGTAATTTTCTTCCTGACCTCAGGAGGCGCTATTGCAGCTGTTGCCACTGTATTTGCTAGAACCCCTAACTGTGGTAGTCCTACAGGTGGGCATATTTTGCTTGTAGAGGTCGTAGCTCTCACAGGCATCTCTGTAGACTTTTTCTTTCTTGGATAAGTTTTACAATATCAGCAGTCCTGTGCATGCATTTTCTCTCATCAGGTATACAGGATGTGCAGTTGCTAGGTAAAACGTCTATTTGCTTTATACCATTTACTTGCTAGGTTTAATCTCATTAGGTATGCTGGTTGTGTAGTTGCTAGGTAAAAACTTATGTTTGCTTTACACCATTTATTTGCTAGGTGCAATCTCTCTGCTTCAGCTAAATAATGTGATTTTCTGCTTGAGTTCAGTCTCAACTTTGGGTATTATGACATTCACTCTTCACACTTTGGGATATCTTTTACACAGTTCAGCAATTCCTTTTTTTCTACTAGGCAATTTTATCCTCAGCACATGTTTACTGAAAATCCCCCTGCTTCAGCACAGTTTTGCATCAATTTTCACATTTTTCTGCATTTACTCCATTCACAACTGGTAGTCCTATTTGGTGTGGTAGCCTTTACTTGCAGAATCAGTACCGTTCATGGGTCAACATCTGTATTCACTGTTTCAGCTAAACATTTGAAAACAACAAACGCCTATCCCTTTCAAGGGCTAACTCACTTCTTGAACCCTGACTATGGCTGGAAGGCAAAAACCCCTATTTCAATGACCATATTACACTTTATTATTGTGATAGGCAAATAAGGTTTACCTGCTTCAGCAGTCTCTCTCTCCTCTTGGGATTGGGGAAAGGAGTCCATCTGTGGTTTTGTAAGTTTCAGTGCAGTGTAAGTTTCCTGCATGGGTGTGTATCACTTTAATTCTGGTCTCTGCTGCATGAGATTTTTTTTTTTTTTTTTACGTTGCTCAGACTGTTTGTAGGCAAAAAGCATAAAAAAAATTCACAGCCAAACTCCGGGTTCCTTAACTTCAAGAACCACCTCTCGTCCCACTTTGGACACCATATGTAGGCGGACGCTCACAGAGGTATGCAACGGAGTCTGGTTATAGTGAAATTAAATAAGGCTTTTATTGCGCCTGTTTCCTTAGCATCAGGAAACCATCCAAACAAGGGGTAAACAAAGCTTCTATTCACTTGGGAGTATTTCTAGTGAAATACTATGCAATCCACCACTCCCTTTAGATAAGCATGTCTCCCAGCCCCAAACATATAGAATGAAATGAACAGATATAAAAAAGTCTTATAAATGAAAGTCTTATATGTTCCTTGTGGTTTGGAGGAAAAATCTTCTCTGTTCCTGGTTGCTACCTTTTCTTCAGGATTTGTCAGCATTCAGGTTTAGAAGTTTCCTCTGTGTCTTGCAAGCAGCCTCTTCTGGTACAGTAGACTCAAGACGTCTGTCCCCATGTCAGTCTCACAAGTTGTGAGAGTAAGGGACAATCTCTGCTCTGTCTCCAAGTGCAGCTCAGGTGTGAGCTAAGGAGTCTCACTTCCTGTCTCAAAAGACAGGCTTTTCTAAGCAATCTAATCAGGCAGGTGGTGTTTGTTAATTGACTACCAGCAGTTAACCACCACACTGCTGGATTAGAGGCATAGTACCTGAACAGGGATAACTCCCCATGTTACAGGCTCCTTTTACAAAAAACTTGACAGCTATAGTGACACCCAGTGGCCACTGTGAAGATTGCAGTGAAGTGAGCCAATACACTACAGAATACAGATACAGTACATCTCCCTACCTTCCCCCATATCCTGCACAGACAGTTAGATTGTCGGCTGAGTGCTTCTACGCATGGGGTCTGCACAGCTTTGCAGAACCCATGCGGAGAAACACTTCGCCCACAATCTAACTCTCTCACCTTTGTGGCACCGCATCTGGAAGAGGTCTGGGTCTGCAGGGGATCTGGGGGGATGGAAAATCATGGAAGCCGACTGGGTGGAGGGGAACACAAGACATAGACAGGAGGAATCACTTCATTTCAATAACTTGCCCGCAGCTGCTGCTGTTCAGTTCCCCGACAGAGACCACTCTAAGTTCAAACTAACAGGTGATTTCCCTCTGCCCTGTCTCCCCTCCTGGCTTGCTAAACAGCCGGTACCCCTCATTCCCCCCCACTCCACTCAGCTGATTTTAGTAGCGCTCGCTGGTTCACTCTGTCCTGTCTATATATATATATATATTTTGTGTGTGTGTGTGTATATACAGTATAGTATACAGTGTGTGTGTGTATATATAGTATACAGTGTGTATGTGTATATATATAGTATAAAGTGTGTGTGTGTGTGTATACTGTCGCGGCCGAGTTTATTCTTACATTTACCCGGTCTCGGCCGCGACAGTAACCGGGCGCCCGCCAGGGTGTCCCGTGCGCGCGCCGAAGCCTCGGAGGAGCGGTCCTCTGATCGGGGCTTCCCCCTCCCCTCTCCGGGTCCGCCGGGTCCCCCGGAACCCCCCACCGCCGTCCCCCACATCGCGGGACACCAGGGCTCCCTCGGGGAGCCCTGGGCATGCGCGCATGGGGCACAGGCACCCGATGAAGCGTGACCATGCATCGGTGACGCGTGGCACGCCGAGGGGATTTGGCTAGCAAGACGGGAAATCTCCCGGCTTGCGGAACTAGCCAAGTAAGGATAAAACGTGTCGCCAGTGTATATTGTATACAGTGTGTGTGTGTGTGTGTGTGTGTGTGTGTGTGTGTGTGTGTGTGTGTGTGTGTGTGTGTGTGTGTATATATAGTATACAGTGTGTGTGTGTGGTGTGTATATATATGTATGTATGTGTATACAGTATATATGTGTCACGGTTGTGCTCTCCTCACAAGCGCAGGGAAGAAAGGGAAGGACCCGTTAGCGAGGTGGGGAGGCCGCAGGGGATACGAAGGGAGTAAGTTTCCGTTCAGCTTAGGATCGGCGCACGTAGTCATGTGATCGCACCGCGCGCATGAGAATGCATGACGCGTCCGGAGGTGCAGTGCCGACTCAGACACGAGTGATCCAGCTTCACGTGCATGCTCTGACAGCAGAGCGGGAGTGCACGCGTTCTCAGGCACCAACACGGGGGATGCGGGAAGCCAACGCTTCAGCACAGGAGTCTGAAAACGGAAACCAGGAACATGGGCATGGAGTCCAGAGCACAAGGTAACATCCAGAGAAGGATTGCTTCTTGGAGAACGTCCAGACTTCTTAAAGGCATAGTGACAGAAACAGCAAGGTGCAGCGAAACTAAACATAACATAAGGGTTCTTAGTCTAATCCATTGGCCAAGGAATTATAAGCCTGCTACCACATCAAGGTGAACCCTACTTAGCAGGTATCTACACTACCCGACGGTAAACTAACCTCAGTAGTATAAGAGTGACTGTCCCAGTCTTCCGGAATCCACAGGAGATAAGTAAAGGTCCCAAGGAGGTCCAGACAGGAACAGTATGCGATGAGTACTAGCAGACACCAGGGCAAGCAGCAAATGACTAATAGCAGAGAGAAAGTCAAAGAGAGGCTTACTTCCTGTGAGGAGGAAGAGGGCAGGAATTGCCAGGAAGCAAGATGGCGTTGCTTGCTTCAGAATCCTTAAAGACACAGGATCTTGACTCGAAGCTAGAGGGCGGCAATCAGAAGTAAACAGGTAAGGAAGGAATACGCCGCAGGGGGCGTGTTCTGCGCATCGTTACAATATATGTGTGTGTGTGTGTATATATATATATATGCGTGTATGTGTGTATATATATATGTGTGTGTGTGTGCATATACAGTATGTGTGTGTGTATACAGTGTATATATATGTATATGTGTGTGAATACAGTATATGTATATATATATATATATATATATATATATATATATATATATATATATATGTGTGTGTGCGTGCGTGCGTGCGTGCATGCGTGTGTGTGTGTGTGTGTGTGTGTGTGTGTGTGTGTGTATACAGTATATGTATATATGTGTGTGTGTGTGTATACAGTATGTGTGTGTATACAGTATATATATGTATATGTGTATACCGTATATATATATATATATATATATATATATATATATATAAAATCAAAAAATAAATAGATGATACCGTTCTGTGGCTAACGAAATGCTTTTATTTGTGCGAGCTTTCGAGATACACTGATCTCTTCTTCCGGCGATGTTACAATGAATGAATTGTAACATCGCCGGAAGAAGAGATCAGTGTATCTCGAAAGCTCGCACAAATAAAAGCATTTCGTTAGCCACAGAACGGTATCATCTATTTATTTTTTGATTATTGAAGCTCGGCTAACACGGTACTGATACCTCTACGTATATATATGTGTGTTAGTGTGTGTGTGTGTGTGTGTGTGTGTGTGTGTGTGTGTGTGTGTGTGTGTGTGTGTGTGTGTGTGTGTGTGTGTATATATTATATATTATATAATGTGTGTGTATAGGATACAGTTTGGATGAAGGTTAGATTAATGATAAAATGTGCAAAAATTAAAGTGCGAATAAACAGAAGCAATAAAACATTCTGTTTCATGCAGTATTATTTATTAAGCTCCATTAGACGTTTAACACATTTAGTTTCTAAAATTATCATTCTTAGTATAATTAAGTTGATGTTTAGCAACATTTTAATAAAGTTTCACTAATTTCAGAAATCATTTATTATTGGGCTACTTTTGGGCTATTTCCGTGATATTATTGGGCTGGATTTTAGGGAACTATTTGGCAACACTGGTTAACTTTCTCCAATAGGTCCAGTAAGCAGCTCCAGAGGGATGACCTGAATCATGTGAAGAAATTTCTCAACAACACAAGATTAAAGCAGGAGGTTGATACTATATATGATAAGTTCTTCAGTATTAGGTGATACCTTTTTTATTTGGACTAACAATTTATGTCATAGCACAAGCTTTCGAGAGTTTTCCTCTCTCACCTAATACTGAAGAACTAATTTATTCTGCACTATCACAACTGGACTAACACGGCTATTTTCGTTATATATATATATATATATATATATATATACTTGTATGCAATTTGTAATAGGCAACATCCTTTTCTAACTAAAGTAAATTGTAACATTGTAATGTAATTTGTTATCCTATTGCTATAGATACTGTATTGTAACAACAGTCTCATTTGTTCATATTAATAGTTTTATTATATTCACTCGTGTTTGTGTTCCCAAAAAGAACGTGAAATACAGAGTTGTATTTCTTACATATTGGTGAGCCGCGTACGGCGTGGGGTATTGGTGTGTCAGACAAACGAATTTATAAGTGAATAGTATTGTGATAAATGTCTGTTGTTCGGTTAAGTGCGTGTAGCAATTTGAGTAATAATGTAAAATTTAATCATGGAAGGTCTGGTGAAAAAGATGGCAAAGATCACAAACCCTGAAGTTATTGTTAAATGTATGGAAGGAGCCTCAGATCCATGGCTTCAGGCTCAGGATTTGTGACCAGGGCAATAACTGAAAAGCGCCTTTCCAAGTCAAAGGGAAAGACTGCACTGATTTTTGCTGTCCGCTGTATAGCAGAACAGTATAAAATCATAAGCATGAAAACACAAAATTTAGAAGAAAAACTGCAAGATTTAAAAAATGCAATCGAATCTATTTAAATTTCTGCTAAAACTGCTGCGGCTATGGGAGTAGGCAACCAGTAGACACAGTTAGAGTATAGGGAAATTTGCAGGGAGAATTAGCGGCTTGTGGAAAGGCTGAAGGATGCACAGGGGACAATTAGTTCTCTTGTGGCATCTTCTAGCAATACAGAGGCTGATCATTCACTCTGTTTAAAAGAAATAAACCAGTTAAAAGAACAGGTAGGAAAGAGGAACGCTGCTCTGGCTGCTTTTAATGTGTCTGAAATTGAAGAAAGAGATGGTTATGAAATTAATTGGGTTGTTTTGGAGAAAACTGAAAGAAAGTATAGTATGATTGCTTGTAAGAGTATGACTGTGATATGCCTGTGAGAATGGCCCCAATTTCAACTAAGTGCCAGAAGGATGCACAGGGACTCACAATTTCAGAAACCACTGTGTCCTGGCCTAAATCTAGCACTGATATTGCTGTTTTAAGCTAGGAACTTGGGCGCATAGAGTTTTGGAACGATCCAGTGGATGTTATGAGGAGAATACAGTAGATCAGTTTGACAAAGTTCATAGAAGTTTAACTGATAACACAGATACATGTGATGTGATTGTGGCTAGTATAGACACTGCTTTAAGGGATAGACTACCCCCTGCTGTGTTTACTGCTCCAAGAACAAAGCAGCTGCTGCTGGAAGAGATGTTGAAAGCTCTGGGTATAGAGGAAGCAGATCACCATGCATATTTTGGTAATTGTACCCAGAAGAGGGGTGAATCTGTACAAGAGTATACTGACAAACTGTTTCCTCTATATAAATTAACACTGCCAACTGGAACTCAGGGAAATCAGAATGATGAAATATACAAGAGGGCATTTTTGAAGAAAATGCTCCCTGATATTTTCTTATTGATTGGTTTAACTGTGTCAGCTAATGATAATTTTGCAACTGTTTTGTCTTGTCTAAAGAAGGCAGAATCCATGTTAAAAGAATAAGGCAGAATTAGCAAAGGAAAAGGGTTTGCTGTGTAGAAACCTCCGCCTCTAAGGCATTATGGCCACCACGAGCCCTCTAACACTATAAGGAAACATGAACAGTTTAAAAGTTTCTATTGTGGCCAGGTGAGACACATTGCGAGAAATTGTCATTTAAAACATTCTCTAGAACAAGGTTCAAGAATGTGGGGCACAGAGGGAAGAGTGAGTTACAATAACAGATATCACTTTAAACCTTGGATTCCCTATCATGAATTTAAGGGTCAGAGAGACAAATTAGAATTAGATTATAACAAAATCAAAAGTGAACGGGACAGGTTAAGGGAACAATTAGACATTCTGAAATCGGAAAAGTCTAAAATAAAAGTTAGAGGAATTAGTGAATCTACAGCAGGAATAGGAGAAAATGCAGGTCTCCTAAACAACTTATTTTAAAATATTTGTAAAACTGAATGTTAAGGTTTCATTTTTCCCAAGTTTTGTTTTTCAGGAAAAAATACATGAAGAAGCTACAAGTGAAATAAGCACAACGCTTACGAAAAGTGTTTCCTATAGTACCAAACACATCATTTACAAACCTTAAATGAAGCCGTTCTTAACTCAAGTAGAGATGACCTTTCTTTTATTTTTAAAAGGAAAAGCCTGCAAATGTATTAAATACAGTCAGGTGGGCTAAATTCCAAATTGTTTTTTTTTTTATAAATAGTTTTTTTTTATTATTCCAAAACGCTTGCACTGTTAACTTGCAATTAATTAAGGTTGAGTCCAGAATTATTGGAAGTTGATATATAACTGTTGCCTGTAGATATTTTGAAAAGGCAACAAGTGTTTATTTCATTTTTACATGGATTACATACTGCTATGGTAGACCTGTAAAGTAAACTTGACATGGGTCTTGTACAGCTGCGGCCACCTTTATCCTAATGCGGCCGGATCCGCGGCGCTCTGATAACTGTGGCCAGATGCGGTATATTTTCTTTTTTTCCGGATCGCTCTCCGGTATGTTAGCGCTCTGATTTTTAGCGCTGTCTGCTATACTGCAATACCGTCTAAAAACACAGGTGGGCGTTCGCGAGCTGTTGTCTTAAAAGTCTAATACGTCTAATGCATGTCTAATGCATTATGTCTGTGTGTGCACACACAGTATTTGTAAAATGGAAGATTTACAGTATACTGTACAGTATAACAAAAATATAGCGTCGCGTCTTCTTCGAATATAAAATTATCACATTTCTATACAGTACTGTATGTACGGTATTACAGTATTTTGTAATCAGTACTTTTACTTTTACTTGTTTTCATACTCTTTTTATATTATGCGTGTACGTACAGTACTGTATGTCTCATTTGAACATTGATGAAACGCATAGGCGTGTTACAGTATCACATTTCGGCGCATACAGTGCTCTCCCTCTCGCCCCCGCACACACACAAGGCTAAAGTACTATTTCAACTTCTTATCTACAGTACAGTACCCCTCACCCAGCCAGATGGCTTTCTGGCTTCAATCATCCCGAACCTGTCATCACATTCCTGCGTGTATAACATACAGAGCCTAGTGTCACATTTCAGCGCCTGCGTGTAATCCTCTTTGGGAAGAGACCTAGTTGATGATTAATGCGCATGCGTGTATAACTTCACATCCAATAAAAATAATGTTGATTGTTGTAGATTGTATTCATACTGTCAATGTTTTTACTGTACTTGGACACTATTAATGTTTTTTACTTACTGCACCACCAATAAAATAAATTGCTGCTTTTTGTAAATATACCTGTATGTTTTTACTTACTGGACACCAGTAATATTTTTTTACTTACTGCACCCACCTCTAAAAATGTTGTGTACTACTGTACTGCACCGACACACTTTATTCGAGCAAATACCCAGTATGTACCTGGCAGATACCTGGAATGCGCCGCTCCTCACCTCTGACAAGCCCCGTTGCGTTTGCCTTCCCAGCCTGGGTTCATGCCTGGCTGACGGGCGGCTGATCTGTTAAATGATAATGATTAGGATTTAATAGGCTGCAATGCTTCGCGTGTCTACCAGATGGCATAAATTCATGAATTGTAATGCAGTATATATATATATACTGTGCAGTATTGCAGCCAGCGGGAATAAAATGCTTCAATCCCTGCCTGGAAAATACCTCAATGCACTCGGGCAGAAGACAGTCACAAACCTCAATACACCCGGGTATACCCGAATTCGTGGGACTAGCCGAGCTCGAATAAAGTGTGTCGCCAGTGTATACAGTTCTATGAGGCATACTATACAGTACTGTACTGTGCAGTATACTGTAGGCATGCGCATTACAGTACATCAAAACAGTATTAAAACGCATTATCGGTATTTGTATTATTATTACAGTAGAACACACATACTGTAATACATGTAAAGAATAAATGCATACTTTTTATTTTTGGGGTTTATTATACAGTACAGTATGTAAAAAAGTACGTAAAAAAGCTCAGTTATTCTATCCTAATCAATAAAAATGGCACTGATTCAGATTCAGCAGTGTGCAAGCATCGTTACAAAAAGCGATATTATCCATCGAAATCCATCCATTTGCCGTTCTCAGCCTCATGACAAAGTTTATTTTCTGAGGAAGAAAAATAAAAGTATTACTGTAATGGTTAGTTCAAACTAGTCAGTCCCCTAAAGAAGTTCCCACAGTCAGTTCCTGCAGTCCCCCTTGGTCAGTCCCAACAATTATTTTCTCGGGGGGCGTCTCTTGTTCACATACACGCATGCGCCTAGATGTGATGAGACGCATATGCGTTTCAACAAGGTTCCAATGTGCATGCGCCTAGCTGTCCACCAATTGTTCAGTATCTACTTTAGAAGCTGCACAGCCAATGATATTGCTGGACTACATTTTGGTGAATTGTGACTAAAAGAACTAAATAACAGTAAGCAAAGCGATTGATTACAGGAGAATCGCTTTACTGTGCATTGATATTGATATGGTAAAAAAATAATTACATATGGCAGCTGTACCCACCATAGACTTTGCCATTCGGTTGGCGCCGAGCCACTGCTAGTCCCATAGTCTTGATTATTCATGTAGTTGACAGGTGACAGCGGGCCTGCTACACCTGTAGTTGACAGCTAATGAAGAAAAAAAAGGGGTTGATGTAGATTAGCGCTAACGCAGATGATTGATAATAAGACCCTAATATGAGGGTGGCCCTAGTGGCAAGCTAGGCAGCCTGATGACAATCTGATGGTACAATCAGAACATAGAAGTATAACAATAAAGGGATACCGGCGCCTAATGTGTCCAATTGGGTTGATTTCTTTATCCATGGATAAAGAAATCAACCCAATTGGACACATTAGGCGCCGGTATCCCTTTATTGTTTGACAGCTGATGAAGCTGGAAATCGCTTTGGTACATGCAAGCTTGCTGGTATCTGTACGTGAAATCCTGCTCAGGCTGCAGGTATCCAGGCGGGGGCAGATAGCATGGGTTGCTGGTCAGGAGATTTTCACAGACGGTCGGACCGTTATTGGAAGCCGGTGCTGGCGCTGGCGCTGGCACATTGCTTGTCTGGGACTGACGATTCCTAGTTGGTTTTACCATGATTTTCACCTTTTGAACTCTCCATGATCAAAGATACTGGAAAATGAAGAGGCAACACAACAATACCCTCCTCCTGTAACTCCGGGTGCAGGAGCAATATGAAAAAAACGCGGATCGATACATAACTTTTTCCTTATCGCACGCTTCCACCCATGAGCATCTGGTGAAAATTTGTAAAAGTCATAATTTTCGATAAAATATTGATAAATTTGACCAACTGTGGCCATCTTATCATCTGCTGAACTAATTGCCGACCATATTAAATAAGCGTACATTATGTTGGGCTTTTTGAACACGGACTGCAGTGGTGTACTCATCTCTGGACCAATCTGGACAATGGAATAGAACACCAGACACTTTGCATTTAGTTTTTAATATGAAATGCCTAAATAGATACAATTTTGTACAACTTCTTCAGTACCAAGGTCAATTCACAAAGGACCAGTGTGGTATTTTTTAAACACCGGCAATCGACACATTACTGAAGCGCATGCGCATTACAATTCATGAATTTCTGCCACCTGGCGGATACGCGAAGAATTGCAACCAATTAAATCCGAATCATTCTCATTAAACAGATCAAGCGTGGGGGACGCCGGCATGATAGCGACATGAATACGGCACGAAAGCCTCATGAACGCCACATGAATGTGGTGAAGCGCGTGGCATTCGGCAAAAGTCCCCAGAAAATATCGGAGAAGTGTCAAAATAAAAGGGGCCGTGGCTGTATGTAAAGGCAGCATTCAATCTGTATTCATTTTGCCAAGTGGTCACTAGCTCAGTGGGATTACAGGACCACTGTGATTTCAAGGTTTTTTAAGTGAAACTTCTTTAGTGCCCCTAGTCAATTTTGATGGAACAAAACTCCTTCATGGAGATGAAAATGTGAAACGGAAATGTCGTCACACTTCTAACGGCTGCCGCTCCCCCCACACGCCCGCTGTCACATGCGGCGGTGGCAGCGATAGCCTCCAGCGACTATCCTAACAGCCGCTGCTCCCCCCACATGCCTGCTGACATATGCCACTCATGTGCAGTAGTGATGGCGCTGCTGACGGACGCCATGGACGGACGCCACGGACTGGTATATTGAAATCCCACGTAGCAATGTAGTAAGGATAATATGTCAACCACCTGCCGGTGTCCAGTGCTATTATAACATTTAGATGTAGGGGAAAAGTATGCAATGAATGTACAGATTCCAAATCACAGGGTATAGAACAAAGGAATGAACTCACATGAGCTGTATATCCTCAGGTAAATGGTGAGCCCACTGTATCCAATGGTCCAGGGGTGAGAGTGCATCCATCTGTAGAAGTCAATGAACAGGAAAGAGAGAAAAAAACAGAGCACTACATCCAGTGCTAGTCAGCCAAAAACAACAAGAGTGTGTTCCCACGGTAAAAAATAAAGTTATTTAATGTATCATAGTAACAAACAGCACACCACATTTAATGTGTGAATCTCAAATCCTTTTGTTCGTGTGATCAGAGTGTCTCCAACTCCTATGTACATTTGATTTGTTTGAGTTTTATTTTATCTAATTTCAAATGCTCAGATATGGAAGTGATATGGAAATACTGATAATGGGATGAGAATGTATACCATTTATGATTGAGCTAAGATCACACTGCATGCTTTCAGTGTAGTGTATCTTTTAATTTCCTGAAGCCACCACTATTTCTTATTTACCTTACACATCACAGATCTTGAACAAAGAAATCATCTTAAGTGTGCGTCTTGAAAACTTGGTTGGAAATGTGTTTAAATCACCACAGCAAAGCATAAGCTGTCCTCTAGTTAGTGGCCACCTCATTACATACTTACACTGTGCTAATAAACAAAATGCCATGTGTACGTGTGATGGAGGCCATGTGCAGCCTGATACCTGATCCAGACATGGGCCAAGGGGAGGATAAACTGGTGATGGCACAGATGCATCAAACTGCAGTGAGATGAAGTTCAGAGGTAATGAAGGCCGGATGTGAGTTACTTGTGTGGGTGATGTAAAAGTTCTGCAAATTGGCTGAAGGTTTCTAAAATGTAAAAGTGACTTAACTGTGAGTGCTTTTATGATTTCACCAAATTATTCCTCGCATACCCCAAACTTTTGATTGATCGATATCACATCATTCTTGTCCCAGTTTACCATAATACAATTAAAATCTGAATAAAATCAATTGAAGGTTACATGGTATCCTAGCAATAAATAATCAAGTGTATAACATCCGATAGGTTATGTGTATGTATTAACTTCAAGTTATAGTTATGTGAGATACTTGCAGAATGTAATTTAGAAGCTCTCTCCTTTATATGTCGTTTGCCCTCTAGGTAGGGAATTGTAAGAATTGAAGTTTGTAATTTCAGAATAAACTGTGATGTGTTATTATAAACTGCTGACCTAGAAATGTACTGTGTGTAGGTGTGTATACACATGTGTTAATGAGTTAGTCCATTGTCTGAACAGATGAAAGGATACCAGGTCAAACTATGTTTCAAAGATTTGATTAACACTTCAATGAGACCTCTCACTTTGTTTACTGTATTTAAGAAACAAAATATGTTTAAAAGAGATCCGATTAACAATTCAAAGAGACATCTCTCTTTGTTTACTGTACAGTATGCGAGAAACTGTTTCAAAGAGATTGATTGAGATCTCCTAATCAATGGTTCAGAGAGCAAGACCCCCAAACTGGTATTTAAAGCCCAGAGACCAGTGAGAGTGAGTTATTTAGGTTAGCTTTCCCAAAGAGGGTCCAGAAAACAGCTCCAGAGGTATGACCTAAATCACATGAAGAAATTTTTCAACAACACAAGATTTAAGAAGGAGGATGAGGTGGGCTGGGTGCACACAATCATATATATATAAAGATCAAAGTATACTTATCAATAGTCCGGGTGCTTGCAGATGGACGGGGAACACCAACCAGTCCCAAAGATATACAGGAAAAGGAAATCTGCAACACTCACGAGTCGAAAAAAAATATTTTTAATTAATCAAAAGCCATCAGGCAGTCAAACAAACTCCAGAGCGACGTACGTTTCAGACCCCTAGGTCTTTTCTCAAGCTCTGTAACATCAACAGAATAAGCACAGTATATATGGGGGAGGTGAACACATAAAAAAGCGACAGAAACATAATTAAACAATTAGCCACGGCTGCATAGTAAAGACTGTTCATAGGACTAGCCCTGTTGAGCACTCAGAATAGCAAGAAAAATGTCAGTGCAAAGCACCAAACACATAAGAAGTATAGAACTCAGCTGTCCCTCATGCCAATATGCCTGCAAATGTGTCCTCACATAGAAAAAATGATAAATGCCAATTAAGCCATAGGGGGAGTACAGGGTCAGGTAGACACTTTCAAACTGATCTTATGTCTTAGAATAGTAGATGAGACTAAAATAAATCTGTCTCCAGTAATCTTCTCTGTCCTGATTGTTCAGGACAGTCAGTAAAAGCCCTGCTCGCGTCATTGGCAACCTGACACACTGACAGCCACGTCGCGCATGCGCAAACCCACACAACAGTCCAAACAATAACAAAGCCATGGAGGTGTTCAGAGGAACGAGTGGAGGAACGCAGCATGCACGTGTGTGAATATAGCCAGGGTCTGAGGTTAGAAGGGCGAGGACGGCAGAGAGAAAGCAGGGCATGTAGATCAAGAGAGGAGGATAAGGCAGAGTTGTAGTTCCTGACCAGGTTGTCAGGGTCTGAATAATGAATTCTCAGTGTGGAACATGCACTCCAATGCCAGGTCCATTATATATATAGGATTATGCTCATCAATAATTGATCCACAGCACCATTGGGGGTAGATAATATTTTGAAGCAATAATTCTGTGGTATGGTATCCTTGATAGGGACCTATATTCCCTGAAGGATCTGTACAAAGGGATAAAACCCACTGCTCAGAACCTCATTGGGATGGGCCCTGGAATACCATTAGACCACAAAGCATATCATCTTGAATAGAATAAAGTTTCTTACTCACATCTCTGGAGCATCCCCGTCCTGTGCTGGTGTGGAGAGCATGCTGCCACTTGTTTGAGAGTCAGAATCAGCATCCATAGAGGTGTAGCGCACAGCCAAGAGAGTGGGTCGTTGACTGATTAAAAATATTCTTTATTCATCCATAAAAGAGAATAAATGGAGGTGCAACACCCTCCTACATGTTTCGTGCACCAATCACTTTATCAAGTGCTTGGTGCACGAAACATGTAGGAGTTTGTTGCACCTCCATTTTTTTTAAAAATCCAATAGCAATTCAATGTCTGTATTATACAGTACACAGAGCAGCATGGCTAAGCACAAGGCTCAAGGATTTCAACTTCTTATCAACACCTCTGACAAACCATTCATTTTCAAATGGTTGGCTTTGTGGATGCATTAATCTTCCCGAGCCTGCTCTCACAGTTCTGCGCCTGCGTGTAATTCTCTTTGGTTGGGACCTGGGACCTTGTTGATTTTTAATGTGCATGCGTGTATAACTTCCCATTCATTTGGAAGTTAGTTCAAGTTTTAAAAATATATACTGTACTGTACATATATTTTTTTTTTTGGTTATCGCCATGGCTTGCATAGCAAGTATGGATATTATGAGATTCAAGTTAACAAATGCAGTATATATTTTTGGGGGCTATCACCATGGGCTTGCATTGCAATTATGGATATTATGAGAATCAAACATTACTGTTGCTTTTTAATTCCACACTAGTCATGTACGTTCATTCTGAGGTGGGTGGCATACTGAACTACTGTGATTTTTATTTGGGGGTGTGGGGATCAAAACATTATGATGACCTGTTGAGAATATGTCTTTGAACTACAGTACAATCCTTCATACAGCTCGCACACCCTCCCCCCCCCCCCACACACACACAAGACACACACAAGGCACAAGGATTTCAACTTCTTATCAACACCTCTGACAAACCATTCATTTTCAAATGGTTGACTTTGTGTATCTTACACAAACCCCCCTCTCCCACCCTCTCTCAGTAATTTCTGTATAGAAATTCGTGTTTGCCCCCCGCCCCCCCAAAAAAAGAAAAGTTTTTAAAAAAATCTTTTGACATAAATACTGTATTGTTATTGTTTTAACCATTTATTTCTGTTAATCAGGCACAGGTAAGTATGATACAGGCACTTTACTGCACTGTAAGTACTGTAGGGCACTCAAACTAACCATGTCTGCATTTATTGTTTCTTTTCATTTTCAGAACTGCCGCAAGCAATGAAAAAAGGAAGGGGGTGGGATGTGTTAGATAATAGTACAGTGTTCATGTACAAACCAGTCTGTATCTTACACAAACCCCCCTCTCCCACCCTCTCTCAGTAGTTACTGTATAGAAATTCGTATTTGCCCCCCAAAAAAAAGTTTTTAAAAAAATCTTTTGAAATAAATACTGTATTGTTATTGTTTTAACCATTTATTTCTGTTAATCAGGCACAGGTAAGTATGATACAGGCACTTTACTGCACTGTAAGTACTGTAGGGCACTCAAACTAACCATGTCTGCATTTATTGTTTCTTTTCATTTTCAGAACTGCCGCAAGCAATGAAAAAAGGAAGGGGGTGGGATGTGTTAGATAATATTACAGTGTTCATGTACAAACCAGTCTGTATCTTACACAAACCCCCCTCTCCCACCCTCTCTCAGTAGTTACTGTATAGAAATTCGTATTTGCCCCCCCCAAAAAAAGTTTTTAAAAAAATCTTTTGAAATAAATACTGTATTGTTATTTTTTTAACCATTTATTTCTGTTAATCAGGCACAGGTAAGTATGATACAGGCACTTTACTGCACTGTAAGTACTGTAGGGCACTCAAACTAACCATGTCTGCATTTATTGTTTCTTTTCATTTTTAGAACTGCCGCAAGCAATGAAAAAAGGAAGAGGGGGATGTGTTAGATAATAGTACGGTGTTCATGTAAAAACCAGCCTGTATCTTACATAAACCCCCCTCTTCCACCCTCTCTCAGTAGTTACTGTACAGAAATTCGTGTTTGCCCCCCACAAAAAAATTGTTTTTAAAAAAATCTTTTGAAATACTGTATTTTCAGAACTGCAGCCCACTCTCTCCCCGATCTCCCCCCATCTCGCAATGCCATAACAAAGAGAAAGACAAGAGCTACTGCTGCGGCCCCTCCTGTCGTCCGACTAACCTGGAAAAATGCAGGGATGTTTTCTGACTCTCACGGGCCTTCTCCGCGTGGCCCGAAATCAGCTGATAGCGCTAGACAATGAAAGCGCTTAGCGCTAAACAATAGAAATGCCTGCAGGCGCCCAAAACGTCCAAAAACGGCCGAAAACGGCCCCCATCAGCCCGCATCAAAACGCGATTTGCCCGAGATTTTAAAATCGCGGGGAAAAGGCCGCAGGAGAATAAAGGCATCCGCCACTGTACTGTATTGTATTTTTGTACTGTATTATGCATTAAAAAATCAAATCAATTTTTAAACCGACCCCCTCTAGCAGACCTGAAATTTTTATGAACAGTTCAACAAACAAAGCAATGCACTTCACATTAGTTTGGGAAAAAATATATATATAAACAAAAAATGCTTTATAAATATTATTATATTTTTATTGTTTAATCAATCATTTCTGACCTGTACGTAACTTGAATGGAACATATATACAGTTCATTTGGAAATGACAATTCTACAATTTGTAAACTAAATTTACCTTGGTTATCAATGGATAGGGGCTGCAAATTGGGTGGCAGAAAGACGTAGCTGTGGTTCAACCCATTATAGAAGTTGAATTAGGTTCTCAAAGAGGTGTGCTGCAAGTAGTTGTAGGAGTCAATCATGTCTTTGAGATGGTGATTTATCTCATTTTAGAAAATGTTCGATCCATATCGTTACTGGGACTGGATGTTAGCAGGTTGGGGCTGATAAATGGGAGGGGATCAGCAAGGTCTATTCAATCACTTTTTCCTTTGGAAGCTGCTGAAATGGAACATATCCATTGAAGATAGGAGCAATGTATGATACCCACCCCTCATGTCGAGGCATGATATCTAATTAAGCAATCGTTAGTGCTAAAATTGTGTAGAATAGATTTATAACAGCCTTTTTTGTTGTCGATACACTGATAAATATCAAAGAGGGTTACACTCTTATCTGTACTGTCTTAAATAGCACAATGTATCAAAAATACATAACTGTACAGCCGGTGCCTCAACGATAGTTCACTGCATGTTTCTGCCATTGTGCCATTGACAAACTGTAGTTGAATATACAGTACATTGTTTTGAGTAAAATGTGAACCTACTACTTTTGATGAAAATATGCAAAGTCCAAGATCAAGTATAGTATACTAAGAAATGCAGTGTTGGTAATGAGATGTCTACATTGTAAATTGTGTTATAACACGTGGGAAGTTCTTGACATGCATGGGCAAAGATACTGTAGTATACTGTATTCAATGTGCCATCTGCCGTATGCAATAAATGAACGAACAAGCCAGATTTTTTTTTCTCTTTGATACATATGTAGTAAATACCTGTAATTTATTTGCAATTTGGGGCACAGCAAACACTACTGAAAATTAACATCATGCTCTACAGTACAGATGCAGCCAGACTTACTATTTTGGGTCCAGCGTGAACCCAAGTTTAAATTGTGATGGGAGGGGGTGACAAGGCTGCATAATAAAGATCAAACCCACCTGGTGACCCCTGGCCCGAGTATAAGGGTCCCAGAGAGTTAATTCTTGGACCCAGTAACAATATATTATTGCATTATACTTTATGTAATAAAACCATTTTGTGTGTTTATCCTTTTCCGGGCATGCAATCAAGCAGGGATTGCTGGTGTGATAGCTAGTGTATGAGTTTTAAGGGGGATTTTGCAGAGGAACCATTGTCTAAATGTGCCTAGGAGCTTGGGGTCCAGAGTTACTGGTTCCCCAATAAATGTGTCCGGGAATCAAGCTGGATTCCAGATACATGTAGGCACATTTTCCTGGCAATACCTCCCCTTGAAAACGTAACTGCGACTCACCACTAGGCTGCCCTGCTTCAGCATAATTCAGAAAGGGAAATGAGGCAAAGGGATCACTATGCATCCCTTTAGCTGAGGGAATCCCTGAGTTAAGGGGGGTACCCAAGCTAGTGCCAAGGTGACCCACAAATAGTACATGGTTTGTGGGTGACCAACCATACATAAGGTTGGGGGGACTCTGAGAGTCCAAACTGAGGGAAAGGGAAAGTGTGTGGGGAAATAAGGCAGACAGAAATAAAGAGACATCATTTATTCTTTTTCTGTTCCCTGTACCCTAGAGACTCCAAACATTGGGAGTCTACATCTTAAGTGGGGATTTGGGGTGAAAATTTGGGGTGAAAAGCAAGTCATTTTGATTGCAGGAGGTCTGTGGACAAAGTTGCCAGTGGCCCTATAATTCTCCCCGGCTTACTCGCACTATTTTCATGTACAGTACCTGGGGTGAGTGGCACTGGGGCCAAACAGGGTCTACTAGACTCCTAGTTTTCAACCCCAAGATCCTCACCTAAAGTCCCACATAGCTGAAGGGGTTCCCCGAGACTCAGAGTTTAGTAAAAAGTATTTTAATATGTTTCAACATTCGGAACCCATGTCCAAACAGGCAGCCTGTGCAAACCCATAGGCGCCGGTTTGTCTGCTGGACATCAGAGTTCAAAGCAGCCAGAGGCTGCCCAGAGGTGTGAATGGCATTTAGTTAGCAGGGAAAGGCGGAATACTAGGTTCGGATATCAGTTGCAGTCCTCCGGGATGGCACTTGTTCTGCCAGACCTAAGAGTGCCTGCCCAATGAGTGGCTGTCAGGAATCGGCGTTCTCCTCGCTCCCCACACAGAGCACTCCCCTCGGCGATTCCTCTGCTCAGCGCCGGGCGCGCCCACGCCCTCCTGCACGCACACCTGCACCATCCACTGGCTCGGTTCACACGCGTACACGAGTTACGGAGCACGCTCAGTCTGCACACTCTTATTCCCGTCCCCCGGACCTCATGCTCCGCCCCCGCACACTGCACAGGCATACTGAGGTTACGAACGAGACTCACCTGGCCTGTTATGCCTGCATCAATCTGCAGTGTCTCCCTGTAGCTCGTCCTGTCCCGCCTCCGTTCATAATTGGATCTTCCTGCTTTATCTAGCTCCTCTCTGCTCTCAGTCTTTGCTCTACATAGTCTCTGTATGGAAGTACTTCTGGATTCTCTCAGTGTTTTCACAGGTTCTGATGCAGCTCGTACGACTACCCCCTCTGGTTTTCGATCTCGGCACTCCTTGGACAACGCTCACTCTGGTAACCCCTTGAACACAGACCGAACTTCAACAGTTTCTCTCCAATCTGTTTCAGCAAAACCAAGCCATGGCGGATAAAATTGTGGCACTTATACGCCAGGTCGCAGTACTCTCAGACAGGGTACCGACCGCGACCCCGACAGATGTAAGCCCCCACTCCGCAAGCGCAGTTAGCAGCTCAGATGTAAGGATTCCTCCCCCCAAGCTTTATGCAGGTGAACCGCAAGATTGAAGGGGTTTCCTAAACCAGAGTGTGGTGCAGTTTGAAATGGCCCCCCATCTCTACAATACTGATCGCAAGAAGGTAGCCTACATTTATAACCTCCTCACTGGCAGCGCCCTGGCTTGGGCTTCCCCGGTTTGGGAGCGATGTTCTGACCTTATCCAAGATTACCCGGCATTTAAAGCCTAGTTTCAACATGTATTCGATTCTCCCACTCGTCGAGAGATGGCATCTGTTTCTCTCCTCCAGATAACTCAGGGACGGCGAATGGTGACCCAGTATGCTGTGGAATTCCGGACTCTAGCAGCCGAGACTAACTGGGGACAAGAGGCTCTCATCTCCGTGTTCTGGCAAGGCCTGGTAGATCCCATCAAGGATGAACTCTCTCGCCAATCCAGGCCGGATCAATTGGAGATCCTCATTGATTTGGCTGTCCGAGTGGATCAATGTATCCAGGTACGCCGCTAAGAGCGTCAGCGCACTCGTGTCCATAACTTTCAAGTTCCGTTCTCCAGTACTCCCAGCAACACTCCTTCTCCCCTGCTACCATACCTCTTCGTCCTGCACTGGAGTTGCCAGAGCCAATGCAATTGGGGGTACAACGCATCCGCACACCGATACGGCAGTTCCGCCACGCCGTGGGATTGTGTTTCTACTGCGGATCCATGGAACATCTGGTTCGGGAGTGTCCACTGCGTCCGGGAAACGGGAACACCCAGTGAGTACAGAGGGGCTCTCTCTGGGTGTAATGTCTCCACGTCCCCTTTCTTTAGGTGAACTCCCTAAGAAACTTACATTTCCAGTCTCCCTTTCAGGCGATAAGTTCAAGACTTCTACCGCCGCTTTCATTGACTCAGGAGCTGAAGCAAACTTTGTGGATCTTGAATTCACCAGGTTAAACCGCATACCACTCGTGAGAAAGAAGGTTCCCATTGCACTCGTCGGTATCGATGGACGTCCTCTTACCCCGGCCCACATCTCCTTAGAGACGGCTCCCTTGCTTCTGTCCTCACATCTGCACAAGGAGATCTTAGTTCTCGATGCCATTCACGCTCCTGGGATACCCATCACCCTTGGTCTTCCTTGGCTACAGCTTAACAATCCTCTCATTGACTGGACTTCCTCTGCTCCCATTTCCTGGAGGCCGAGGTCAGACGAGACTCATCAACTGCTGGCCAATACCTCTGTTCCCGAAGTTATTCTACCTTCCGTTTACCATCAATTCCGGGACGTTTTCAATAAGGTACAGTCAGACCTCTTGCCGCCACACAGGACTTACGATTGTCCGATCGATCTAGTTCCAGGTTACTCCCTACCCAAGTCCAAGACCTACCCCTTGTCGTTACCAGAATCTCACGCTATGGATGAATATATCCAGGAGAATCTCAAGAAAGGCTTTATTCGTCACTCCAATTCCCCAGCAGGGGCTGGGTTTTTCTTCGTCAAGAAAAAGGACGGGTCGTTGAGGCCTTGCATCGACTACAGGGGTTTAAAACACATCACTATTAAAAATCATTACCCCCTTCCCCTTATTACCGAACTGTTCGATAAATTACAGGGGGCCAAGATTTTTTCCAAGTTGGATCTACGTGGTGCCGATAACCTGGTGCGCATCAGGAAGGGGGATGAATGGAAGATGGCCTTCAACATGCGTAGTGGACACTACGAATATCTGGTAATGCCTTTCGGCTTATGTAATGCTCCCGCTGTCTTCCAGGATTTCATCAACGACGTCTTTCGTAAGGTACTCAATATTTTTGTTATTGTATACTTGGATGATATCCTGATTTTTTCCAAAGATCTCCAGGACCATATACGCCACACCTCCTACGTCCTTTCCCGTCTCTGTGAACACCATTTTTACGCCAAACTGGAGAATTGCATCTTTCATCAGACCTCTTCTCCGTTCCTGGGGTATATCATTTCCGATGAGGGGTTAATGATGGACTCCGGTAAACTTCAAGCAGTCACTGAATGGCCAAGACCCAACTCTCTCAAGGCCATACAACGTTTTTTAGGGTTCGCTAATTACTATCGTAAGTTTATACAGAGTTTTTCCACCATTGTGGTACCCTTCACTGCGCTAACCAAAAAAGGAGCTGATCATTCTGCTTGGTCATCCGAGGCCATCTCTGCCTTCGAGACACTCAAGGAAGCCTTTATATCCGCACCTATTCTCCGTCATCCCAACATCGAACTTCCCTTCGTCCTGGAGGTCGACGCTTCTGATTGCGGCGCTGGTGCCGTTCTTTCCCAGAGACCCACGCCCCAAGATAAGTTACATCCCTGTGCATATTTTTCCAAGAAATTCTCGTCTGCCGAGAGGAACTATGACATGGGTAACAGGGAACTTCTGGCCGTGAAGATGGCTCTTCAAGAGTGGAGACACCTGCTAGAGGGGTCGAAAGAGCCGTTTACTATTCTCACGGACCACAAGAACCTTCTTAACATAGAGAACGCTCGACGCCTTGGTCCACGACAGGGTCGTTGGGCTCTTTTTTTTTCTCGATTCAATTTTCACCTTTCCTATATCCCCAGGACCAAGAACGTAAAGGCAGACGCACTCTCCCGAATACATTCTTCTGAAGAGAGGCCAGAGGAATCTTTGGAGACTATCCTTCCACATGAGAGGATTCTCGCCACGTCTTCTTTCAAGAATCTTGACAAGATTTTGCACTCCCAGAGACGCATTCCCAAGGACTTGTTCGTTCCCGACAACAAACTCTTTGTACCATCCAAATTTGTTTCAGAGGTCCTGTCTTGGGGTCACTCCTCTAAATCTGCAGGTCATCCAGGTTTTAAGAAGACTACTGATCTCATTCGTCGGAATTTCTGGTGGCCAAGGATGTCTCAAGATATTCTGGAGTTTACCCGCTCATGTCCCATGTGCGCTCAAAGCAAGACTCTCCGTCAAAAGCCTCAGGGTTTTCTGTTACCCCTTCCAGTTCCCGACCGCCCCTGGTCCCACATTTCTATGGACTTTATCGTGGAGTTGCCCAGGTCCAGAGGAATGAACACTATCTTGTTGGTCGTGGACAGGTTCTCGAAGATGTCCCATTTCATTCCACTTAAAGGATTACCCACCTCCCCTGCCCTTGCTGATATCTTTACGGAGCAGATTTTCCGGATTCATGGGATCCCTTCGTCCATTGTTTCTGACAGAGGTTCTCAGTTCGTATCCAAATTTTGCAGAGCTTTCACGAAGAGATTGGGCATCTCTTCTTCTTTGTCTTCCGCCTATCATCCTCAGTCCAAAGGACAAACGGAGAGAATCAATCAATCCCTGGAGAAGTACCTGAGATGTTGTATATCCGATTTCCAGGATGATTGGGCTCAACTCCTCTCTTGGGCAGAGTATGCCATCAATTCTGCAAAAAATGAGTCCATCCGGGAGTCGCCCATCTTTATAAATTATAGGTTCCACCCTCCCTGTCTTCCCATCCCCAACATTCCTTCTGGAGTACCAGCCGTAGATGAACGCATTTCTTCCCTCCAAACCGCATGGTCCAGGATTCAGTCTACCCTTCTCAACTCCTCTCGCAGATCGAAACTACAGGCCGATTGTCGTCGTCGTTCCGCGCCCAGTTACAAACCAGGGGATTTGGTATGGCTATCCTCTAGGAATATCCACCTCAAGGTACCATCTCCTAAACTGGCACCTAAGTTCCTGGGTCCCTTCCCTATTTGTGAACAAATCAATCCCGTGGCATTCCGGCTCCAACTACCACCCAGTATGAAGATTCCCTATGTCTTTCATGTGTCCCTCCTAAAACCATTTATCTCCAGTCACTTCTTTCTGGATCAGACTCCTAAACCGGATCCCATTACTGTACAAATTAACGAGGAATACGAAGTTCACTCTCTTTTGGATTCTCGCCTATCCAGGGGTCAGAACCAGTTCTTGGTACAGTGGAAGGGCTTTGGCCCTGAAGAGAGATCCTGGGTACCTTCAAAGGACATTCATGCCCCGGCCCTTCTTAAATCATTCAGGAAAAAGTTTCCAGAAAAACCGTTCTTGGACTGTCCTGAGGCCGTTCCTGAAGAGGGGGGTACTGTCAGGAATCTGCGTTCTCCTCGCTCCCCACACAGAGCACTCCCTCCCCGCAGGGAGCCCCTGGACACACAAAACAATCCTGCCTTACCGGCCTCCACGGCTCCTCGCCCCTGCCGCCGTCACGGGATCACTCCCCTCGGCGATTCCTCTGCTCAGCGCCGGGTGCACCCACGCCCTCCTGCACGCACACCTGCACCATACACTGGCTTGGTTCACACGCGTACACGAGTTACGGAGCATGCTCAGTCTGCACACTCTTATTCCCGTCCCCCTCAGGCTCCGCCCCCGCACACTGCACGGGCATACTCAGGTAACTAACAAGACTCACCTGGCCTGTTATGCCTGCACCAATCTGCAGTGTCTCCCTGTAGCTCTTCCTGTCCCGCCTCCGTTCCTAATTGGACCTTCCTGCTTTATATAGCTCCTCTCTGCTCTCAGTCTTTGCTCGACATAGTCTCTGTATGGAAGTACTTCTGGATTCTCTCAGTGTTTTCACAGGTTCTGACGCAGCTCGTACGACTACCCCCTCTGGCTCTCGATCTCGGCACTCCTTGGACAACGCTCACTCTGGTAACCCCTTGAACACGGCTTGGACTACAACCTATCTCCACTCTCCACTCCCTGACTTAGGCAAGGCATCATTCACTCTATCTCTACAACCGGTACCGGCAAGTATTGTCTACCTTACTACACCTGGCCTGGCAACGCTTCATACCACACTCCGGACACGCTCCCTTTGCTGCGGGTGCGTGTATTACCACTTCCCCCTTCAGCTCAGGGGACGGGTCTGGTCTGCGGGCAGCACCGGCGTAACAGTGGCATTGGGATAGCTGGGAGAGATGTCACAGGCTTGCGCATGTCCCTTCGCTATTTAATATTTCCCGTTAACCCGGCTTTTCAAACTGGCTTGGCTCTGATTGGCTGCTTGAGACAGTTCCCACGTGCTGATTGTTGAGTTCTGACTCTATGTTTCAGCTAGAGCAGGGAAAGCTAAATGAAGCTATAAGCCAATCACAAGGTGTGTTCCCCTTGAGTTAGAGCTGAAAGACTGTGGGTGAGCTTTTCAAAGTTGCTTTGTTCTAAATAGCAAGTTATCCGGCTTCGATTTCAAGCCTCAAAATCCTGCCCGCCAGAGACTAAGTCTCAAAGTTCTAAGAAACGAATGTATCGATCGCTGCTGGGATTTCATGCCGATTTGAGTTCCAGGAGATTCAGGCTGACTCGCGGTCAGGAGGGACAAAGTTCTGAGAAACAAACGTAGCGGTGGCGTCAGGAATTTTTATGCCTATTTGAGTTCCAGGAGATTCCGGACTAAGGGCCTCATGCACTAAGCGCCGAAAAAGTGCAATCGCCAAGTGTTCCCTATCGGCATGATTTTGGCGATTTTTCCTCGCCGTATGCAATAAGTGCCGAATCCCTGACGAATCAAGCTGAAAACACTTATTCCCACTATGGCGATGATTTGCCGATCAGACACAGGTGTATCGGCGAGCATGGCGAGGGCGTGTTATGTTCGCCAATCGAACTTCTTTCTGAATCATGCGAAGCATGCATGTTTTTGATTGAGCGGTCCATTTAAAGGCAGCGTGTATTTCTATTCATTCTCTGTGTTGTTGGGAGAGAGAGAGAGAGAGAGACACACAGAGCTGGGCGATTTGCATATTTGATATTGAGAGAGAGAGAAAGTTGCTGTGTATTGTGATTGGTTTGTCCTGTGTTGTTTTGTTAACATCTTTTTGTTGTTGTCATTTTGTAAGTGTTGAGTGCGATTGTTTTTACATTTCTTTCGTGTTCTTTGTGAGTGCTATAGATATGGCCGAGAAGCGTGGGAGGAGTGATGCTGGTGTGAGTGGTACTGGTAGTCGTGTGAGTACACGTCTGAGTGAACGTGGGAGTCAGGGGAGTGGTGTTGCTCTGAGTGCTAGTGGTGTTGCTGTGAGTGCTAGTGGTGTTGCTGAGAGTGCTAGTGGTGTTGCTGTGAGTGCGAGTGGTGTTGCTGTGAGAGCAAGTGCTGGTGGTGGTGGGGTGTCTGGTGGTGGGGTGTCTGTTGGTGGTGGTGTGGTGTGTGGTGGTGGTGGTGGGGTGCCTGCTGGTGTAGCGCTTCTCGAGTCTCTTCCATTGGAAGAAGGAGAGTCCAGTCAGCAGCAGCCAAGCTCTGTGGCTGGACGTGGTCGGAAGAAACGTGTGGAGCGGCCACGTAATCCTCGTTTCAATGAAGAGGAAAACAGAGTTCTTGTGATAGGGAGTTTGGAGCGCTATGACCATCTGTATGGCCATTTAGTAGGTAAGTCAATCTTTGCATTTATTGTTCCAAAACTTTTTCTCGTATATGATGTCACATGTGTTAATAGAGAACTAATAATCTGTAATATCTATTAATTATAGTAGATTGTTACACAAATAATCCTTCATAGTTTACACCGAACCTAAGAATCCTTAAAATGTGATTTTCTATGTTAATTTAACATTCACGCAAGCTTCCTTAGCTTTGTATGTCTCCACATAAATGTAATACTCATGTGCCACACATATTCAAGAGAAACCAGCATGTTATCTATCTCTTTCAACAATTAGCACATTTTTTATGTATTAGTCATTAAATTAAATATTAACTTAACATAATTGTTATGTATTTCAAGGACGGACAAGTTCAGCCGTGAAGAAAGAAATGTGGGAGCAAATTACAGTGGCTGTGTCTGCGTGTGGGAATCGTGTCAAGAGCCAGACGAATTGTAGGAAGATATCAAGGCGAATCTAAAAAAAAAAATTCAAGCACAACGGATGCATGCTTCTGGCACTGGAGGCGGCCCGAAAGCACCAGCTCTAATGTTAACTCCATTTGGAGGAGCAGATGCGTGAAAAATTTATTCCGGTCGTCGTGGAGGGTTTGCCAGGGGACAGGGATATCGGAATCCGGAATCTACGAACATGAATTCCCACCAGGTGAAACATCTCACTGTACTACACGTGTTGTATCTAAATGTTTACATCAATCTTCCCGCCATAATGTAATACCTTTATAAAAAAAAACACTTCTCTCTCTCTCTCTCTCTCTCTCTCTCTCTCTCTCTCTCTCTCTCTCTCTATATATATATATATATATATATATCTTATACTATATTAGTGAAAGCACTGTATGTTTGCCTGCCTGCCTGGATGTCCGGTGTCCCTAGGGGAAATCTCATTGGTCCCTTGGCCCGCCCGCCCCCGCACACCTCTCATTGGCCTGAGGCAGAGTGACGGGCCAAAGGACACACAGGGACACACACACACACAGGGAACACAGGGACACACACACAGGGGGGGACACACACACACAGACACACACACACACACACACACACAGGGACACACACACACACACACACACACACAGTGACAGACACACACACACACACACACACACACACACACACACACACACACACACACACACACACACACACACACACACACACACACAGTGACAGACACACACACACACACACACACACACACACACACACACACACACACACACACACACACACACACACACACACACACACACACACACACACACACACACACACACAGGGACACAGGGACACACACACAGTGACAGACACACACACAGTGACACACACACACAGTGACACACACACACACACACACACACACACACACACACACACACTGTTACATATATTAGCGGGGCTCACAGTGTTAGCAGCACCCGCGCGCACCTCCTCCTCTCCCCGTGTCTCCCGCGCTTTCACCCCGACCCGCCCCTCCCCCGGCGCCGCTACAGTCAGCGGGACACACACACTATTATTACCCCTTCAGCGCCCCCCCCCCCCCACCCAGTGTCAGCGGCCGTGCGAGACCCCCCCTCTATATCTCCCACCTCTCCCCCCCCCACACATATACATGCCCCCCCTCCCCGGTGCTACAACTCACCCCTCCCCGGCGGGGGAACAGCCAGTGGCCAGGCAGGCTGCCTCGCGGCGCCGAGTGCCCAAGATGGCGGCGCCCGGGACACAGCGGGGGAGCGGCCACAACACGCTGCCTCACGCCTCAGATCCACGTGGGACGTGCCAGATGGGTGAGTGAGCGGCCTTCACCTCCCCTCCACCCCCCCTTCACCTCCCCTCCACCCCCCCCTCCCGTGTCAGTGTCTCCCCGATACCCCCCCCCCCGGCGCCGCTACAGTCAGCGGGGGAGCGAGCGAGCGCCCGGGACACAGCGGGAGAGCGGCCACAACACGCTGCCTCCCGCCTCAGATCCACGTGGGACCTGCCGGACGGGTGAGTGAGCGGCCTTCACCTCACCCACCCCTCACCCCCCATCACCTCCCCTCACCCCCTTTCACCTCCCCTCACTCCACTTCTCCCTTCCACTCCCCATTTACCTCCCCCCCCTCCACCCCCCCTTCACCTCCCCTCCACCCCCCCCCCTTCATCACCTCCCCTCCACCCCCCCCCTTCACCTCCCCTCCACCCCCCCCTTCACCTCCCCTCCACCCCCCCCCCTTCCACTCCCCCCCCTTCACCTCCCCTCCACCCCCCCTCCACCCCCCCCTCCACCCCCCCACCTTCACCTCCCCTCCACCCCCCCCTTCACCTCCCCTCCACCCCCCCTTCCCACCGCCTCCCCCCCCTTCCCACCACCTCCCCCCCTTCCCACCCCCTCCCCCCCCTTCCCACCGCCTCCCCCCCTTCCCACCGCCTCCCCCCCTTCCCACCGCCTCCCCCCCTTCCCACCGCCTCCCCCCCCCTTCCCTCCACCTTCCCACCGCCTCCCCCCCCTTCCCACCGCCCCCCCCCCTTCCCACCGCCTCCCCCCTTCCCACCGCCTCCCAGCCCCCCTTCCCACCGCCTCCCCCCACCCCTTCCCACCGCCTCCCCCCACCCCTTCCCACCGCCTCCCCCTACCCCTTCCCACCGCCTCCCACCCCTTCCCACCGCCTCCCACCCCCCCTTCCCACCGCCTCCCACCCCTTCCCACCGCCTCCCACCCCCCCCTTCCCTCCGCCTCCCCCTTCCCACCTCCTCCCCCTTCCCACCACCTCACCCCTCCCCCCCCTTCCCACCACCTCCCCCCCCTTTCCACCACCCCCCCCCTTCCCACCACCTCCCCCCCTTCCCACCACCTCCCCCCCTTCCTACCACCTCCCCCCCTTCCCACCACCTCCACCCTCCCCCCCTTCCCACCACCTCCCCCCCTTCCCACCACCTCCCTCCTCCTCCCCCTTCCCACCACCTTCCCCCTCCTCCCCCTTCCCACCACCTTCCCCCTCCTCCCCCTTCCCACCACCTCCCCTTCCCACCACCTTCCCCTCCTCCCCCTTCCCACCACCTTCCCCCTCCTCCCCCTTCCCACCACATCCCCCCTTCTCTCCCTTTCCACCACCTTCCCCCTCCTCCTCCTTCCCACCAAACCCCCCCTTCCCACCACCTCCCCCCTTCTCCCCCTTCTCCCCCTTTCCACCACCTCCCCCCTTCTCCCCCTTTCCACCACCTCCCCCCTCCCCCTTCCCACCACTTCTCCCCTTCCCCCCCGCTCCCCTTCCCCCCCCTGCTCCCCTTCCCCCCCTCCGCTCCCCTTCCCCCCCCTCCGCTCCCCTTCACCCCCCCTCCGCTCCCCTTTCCACCCCCCCTCCGCTCCTCTCCCCCCCCCTCCACCTCTTTTTCCCCTTTCCGCTCCCACCCCCTCCCACACTTCCACCCCCTCCTCTAACCCTTTCCCCCCTCCTCTAACCCTTCCCCCCCTCCTCTAACCCTTCCCCCCCTCCTCTAACCCTTCCCCCCCCTCCTCTAACCCTTCCCCCCCTCCTCTAACCCTTCCCCCCCCCTCTAACCCTTCCCCCCCCTCCTCTAACCCTTCCCCCCCCTCCTCTAACCCTTCCCCCCTCCTCCACCCCTTGCCCCCCTCCTCCACCCCTTGCCCCCCTCCTCCACCCCTTGCCCCCCTCCTCCCCTTCCCGCCGCCCTTCGCCTTCATGCCCGCCTTACCGCCTCCCCACCCCCGCCTCTGCCTTTCACCCGCCCTTACTCCGGCCGCCTCTGCCTTTCACCCACCGCCTCACAGCCGCTGCACGCACTCAACAGACACCCGCCACACTCGACACATACCTGCCGCCACACACACCTGCTGCCTCCCGCCCCTACGCACCGACATCACTGACCCACCGCCTCACACCCTAGCAGGACCCCCACTCACAGACAGCACTCACAACCCACGCGCCAGCCGCCGCCTCACACCCTTGCAGGACCCCCACTCACAGACAGCACTCACAACCCACGCACCACCCGCCGCCTCACACCCTAGCAGGACCCCCACTCGCACACAGCACTCACAACCCACCCGCCGCCTCACACCCTAGCAGGACACACCACTCAGATTTTTACATCACTTATGCCACCAAAATATACATTGTACTGTGGTGTGGTTACAATAAACCATTTTTATACAACATCGTATTACATTTTCTTCCATCTTTCTTTTCAATATTATTATCCAACCTTTACAACAAACAGTCACCTATTGTTCCACGATTTATAAATAATACTACCTATTACGCATTTACATCCCGGGCAACGCCGGGTCTCTCAGCTAGTATATATATATATATAATCAGCTTGGTGATGATAGTTCATATATATATATATATATATATATATATATATATATATATATATATATATATATATATATATAGATATAGCTTGATATTATATAGCTATATATTCTATGTGTATGCTCATTTGCATGTATTGGCTCTGCAATCCTGCCTTACACCATTTTGAGCCAGCACACACCACTTGAACTGCAGGAAGGGATTATGTGTAATGATATTCAAACTAGCACACATTGCCATCTTTTAATTTACAAACCATTCCACATCTTTCCCCTATAGGTTTAAGCTTCAAGTATGGTCACAGCTTGGATCACACACAGGATTAACATGCATACCCACTAAACACACCCACAGTCATCCTTTCTGACATTAATGGGTATCATCACTGTGTTCTTGGTTATTGTGTGTATGTGATCCAAAAACCATAATTCACTATTTGATGTATCTGTCGATCTATATATTGATAGAATATATGTATATATTTGTTTATCTATGTAATACCTCTAAACAGGCCCTTACTGCATATTAAAGTCCTGCCTGGAATATTCTCAAGTGAAAGGAGATCATTATGAACTTTCACACAGACATTCCCTAATTGGTTATTAATGCTCTGTTTGTGGTTCATGTTGCCTCATGTGAGCATAAAAACCAACATGTACCATATTGAATGAAATTGTGTTCATACAGTATATAGATAACTTTATCTTGTAATTACGCTCATGTACCTGTGTGTTAAAACAACTTCAACTAATATGTAATAATAGCATAGAAGTGAACAGAGGGGTGGTGGGGGGAAAAGAGGCAGCTCATGGGGGCATTGTGGGGTGAAGTGTTGGGGGAGGGGGTAGAGGTGGTAGAAGGTGACAATGTGAAGCTACTGCACCGACACACTTTATTCGAGCAAATACCCAGTATGTACCTGGCAGATACCTGGAATGCGCCGCTCCTCACCTCTGACAAGCCCCGTTGCGTTTGCCTTCCCAGCCTGGGTTCATGCCTGGCTGACGGGCGGCTAATCTGTTAAATGATAATGATTAGGATTTAATAGGCTGCAATGCTTCGCGTGTCTACCAGATGGCATAAATTCATGAATTGTAATGCAGTATATATATTTATATACTGTGCAGTATTGCAGCCAGCGGTAATAAAATGCTTCAATCCCTGCCTGGAAAATAACCCAATGCACTCGGGCAGAAAACAGTCACAAACCTCAATACACCCGGGTATACCCGAATTCGTGGGACTAGCCGAGCTCGAATAAAGTGTGTCGCCATTGTAAGTTCATGACAGTCATTTGAAATGCTAATTATATGACTACTTTAAACAACCATTAGACGATATATTAAAAAGTAGCTTAGTCATTAGTGTTTGAAATAACTATTATAACGTAACTGATATGCCACCTTCTCACACCAGTAGCATCTGTGAGCGACACACTGCATGTGGTGCTGAGTGTCACCCACATTCCGCGCCACCCCTGCTTCTCCTAAATGTTCATACTCATTTTGAAGAAATATCGTACAATGTTAAACAATTATGTGCAGAATTGTAAGCATAAAGTATTGTTTTCATTCATGGCAGTGATGTCACTTAATGTGGCTATAATAATGCCTAACATATGCAGTGTATGTAGAACAGACCAGTGAATTGTAGTACACATACCTTCATACATATCTGCATTAACATTCTATGTAAGTTGTATGCTGTCCAAAATATGTATCTTCATCATGTTAACATGTACATTTGTGTTAAGATGGATAATGTACAGATCGAGCTAAGCATATGATTGTTATATCGTTCATTAATGCTGATATTTTTACATCAGTACTCCCACTACAGATACTGTCATGTATACATAATTAACATAAAGTACATTTCTGATGTTTTTCTTCTATATAGTTGCTCCGCCAGCTCCTGTGTCACTTGTGCCAGCTCCTGTGTCACCTGTGCCAGCTCCTGTGCCAGCTCAGACAAAACATGTGTCCTCACCTGCCTCATCAATGTCATTATCAAGAATGGAAGGTGAGTGTTTGACGTACACACCATATAATGTGTACATTGCCATGGCTAATTACATTGTTTCAAAGATGTGAGTTTCACATGTGATGAACTTATGAATAGTTAATGACACAGAGGAGATGTACAATTTCATTACACAACATGTATTTTGTGCGTTTTCAAGTGTCAACTTTGAGTTGTGATGTTACAACAATCTTTCATTCATTCATCATTCACACTGAGTCAAGACGTAATTGTGGGCAAAATATAACAATTTTTATTGACCAAAAATTATACATAATATGTCAACATTTAATGTTTTCCACTATTACAACAACTATCATTATTGCATAAAACAGTGTTAATGTTCCATGTTAGTTGATCATTTATGTTTTTAATTTTAGAACCAGATGTTTCCGCTCACGGACAAATTGACTCAAGTGACAATGAAGTTGTTGACACTCCTGGATTAACACAGCATTCAAGTCCTCCTGCTCGTGACACTTTCTCAGCAATTGAAGCTTCTGAAGAACGAATCTTGGGTGAAGAAAATCGTCGCCATTCCGAAATGATCTCAATGCATGAAAGGATGATGTCACTGCATGAAAGGATGCATGAAAGGATGATATTAGAAAGGATGCATGAAAGGATGCATGAAAGGATGAAATAAAAAATGTCATCATACAGGTTCCTAAAGAATTCCAAAATCTGAACAACAAATTACAAGCACTAGTTCTGAATGTAAGCCAAGCCAATCAGTTTAGGAGTACAGCAAGAGAGCACGAATTCCAGTATAACCCATCAGAGGATGGATCTTTACGTAGTGCTACTTTTTCTCTAGACCCATCACTTCTTCATTCCCCACTTCAGGATGTTTCTGGTACACTTGATGTCACTTCTGTGCAGGTCCCTGTCAACATCCAACTGTTTACATCATCTGTTCCAAATATTGAACCGACACCTACAAATGAGACACGCAAAAGAAAGATTGGTCAACAATTACAAATCACCAGCTTTTGGAAGAAGACAAAAACATACACACAAGAAACTGCTCCACCAGTGTTGCAATGTATCTCAAGTGCTGATCCAGTGCCACAGCCCACACCAAGTGCCCGTGAACCAGTGCCACAGCCCACACCAAGTGCCCCTGAACCAGTGCCACAGCCCACACCAAGTGCCCCTGAACCAGTGCCACAGCCCACACCAAGTGCCCCTGAACCAGTGCCACAGCCCACAACAAGTGCCCCTGAACAAGTGCCACAGCCCACAACAAGTGCAACAGTGAAGCCGAGAGTACTTGGCACAGGGAGAAGGCGATCACAACCGCCAACAAGCAGGCCTGTGACTCGCTCTCAAAAGGCAAAACAAAAATAAATTACAACCTTCACTAAACTATTTTGTGTTGTTGTGGTGTTTAATGCATACTCTTTCATGCATAGTGTATGTATGATCATGTAGAGCTGGTTGCAAACATTCAAGTATGTCCTTGTAGGCATATGAATGTTTACAAATGCTCATTCACTGAATTAGGTAAGGCATGTTTGATAACATATTATAAACAATTATTAATCAGTTTGTTAGTGAAAAGACATTATGCCAAACATTGCATTTAAATGGAATATGACATTCACTTAGGTCTTGTTAAGTTTGAGATTTTTCACCTTGAGTATTCTAATGTTTAGTGTCATGTTCTTTTTTCAAAACAACATCATTAAATTAACCATATCACATTACCTACTGTTTCATGTAATGTGTAATTGTGTCTTGAGCCTCTTAAGAAATCTACTTACCAGAATCTTCATTCATACTTCATCATGTTTACATGTTATCCCCTCTCCCATTTCTCCGTTCCCACCTCCCTTTTCCCCCCTCCCCATCCCCTCCCATTCCATTCCCACTCCATCCAATTTGTTTATTTATATTAACAATTATTTTTATCTTATGTTTTTGTTCTATTTTTGTATTATTAGCTCCATTCCATGCATTTATATCCTTATTGGCATATTTAGCATCAGACTAACTAAATAATGGTTCCATTATTGCAAGATATAATATGACTTTGAATTATTAAAACATATATAACCAGGGAACTATATACAATCTATATTATAAATAAGGACACGACTGAATATATGGTATTGTTTATATTTATGTATTTTATAATTGATGTGTATAAATTATGTCTTTATTACAAAGGTTTT
>NC_134486.1:334287255-334322255 GCF_040206685.1 Ascaphus truei
TAACCGAAAGTTTCGTTTCATGCGAAAATACGGTATCTTTATACAATTATCTCAGCCAATTATTTAAACTATTTTCTTGTGGGAGAAGAACCAGGCGTATAAATGCTCGCTTGTTTTGTAACCTTGAAAAATACCGCAAAGATAAAATGTTACGATTCTCACATTCATATGACATGGTTATGCGTTACACTTCCACACTGTACTGTCGACGGAGAAGACATGGCACTTGCATCTACATTGCAGAGTAACCCACGAAAATCATGCAAGTTTATGATTTATGAAGCCATCGAGTCTAAGAGTGATAAAAAGGCCACAGTCGGTGAAATCTATGCCTTATCAGGGAAACATATCCATACTTCAAAGAAGCAGCCAATCAAAAAAATTGGAAAACTTCTGTACGTTTCACATTATCCGCAAATGATTGTTTTGAGCGTGTACCTCATCGACAAGGTCAACGATACAGCTGCTGGCATGTTGCTCCCTCATTTAAAATTACCATGGAACATGGAACATATCTTCTGCTAAATAGCCTATTCTTGCCTACTACCAGTAACATTGAACGCTCACAGACTGTGTCGTCTGCTGACATACCTGCACCGTCCCTTCAACAAGACGAGATGCAAGATGGACATAACTTCTACGGTATTTGTCCAAACTTATATGTACAATAAGAGTGTTTGGATGAAAACAACGAAGATTTTTACCAACCTCTGGCCATCTTGTTTCAACAACCAACTGTGGATCCATATGATGGGGTCACGGAGATGTGTATGCATCAGGATTCAATGATTCACTCAACCATGGCTGATCTGGCTGTGCCTGACTGGAGCGATGTGTTCCAGCAAATTCAGTTCTGATTTCTACAATAATGGTAAATAAAAATTTCGTTATGCATTTATATTAATAATACAGCTAAACCCCGTTATAACGCGGTCCTCGGGGTCCACCCCGAGACCACCGCGTTACTAACGGGGTCGCGCTAATTAAAAAAAAAAAAAAATGGCCGCCGCATCAGTGTTTTTACCCGCGGTCCCGGCTTCCCCCTGCCACCGCGTGACAGGAGATGGGAGGGGGGATTCCCCTCCGGTTCCGGCTCCCCCTGCCACCGCGTGACAGGAGATGGGAGGGGGGATTCCCCTCCGGTTCCGGCTCCCCCTGCCACCGCGTGACAGGAGATGGGAGGGGGGATTCCCCTCTGGTCCGGCTCCCCCTGCCACTGCGTGACAGGAGATGGGAGGGGGGATTCCCCTCCGGTCCGGCTCCCCCCGCCGCAACACAGGGCCCTCGCGCCGCAATACAGGGCCCCCTGGCCCTGCCGTAGCGCAGGGTCGTCCTGCCCTCCCCCCCCCCCATGCCCCCCCACGCTGCACCGGGCCATCCCACCAGCCCCCGCAGCATCGGGGGCCCCCGCAGCAGCCATCATCCCCCTCCACCGCAGCACCACCCCCACCCTGCAGCCACATGCCTCAAAAATCATCCCCAAGGTAAGGTAAGGCTGATTTATGTATAAGTGTAGTGTGTGTGTGTGTGTGTGTGTGTGTGTGTGTCAGTGTGAGCAGTGTGTGTGCAGTGTGCAATGAGCAGTGTGTCAGTGTGTGCAGTGTGAGCAATGAGCAGTGTGTCAGTGTGTGCAGTGTGAGCAATGAGCAGTGTGTGTGCAGTGTGCAGTGTGTGTCAGTGTGTGTGCAGTGTGAGCAGTGTGTCAGTGTGTGTCAGTGTGTGTGCAGTGTGAGCAGTGTGTGCAGTGTGAGCAATGAGCAGTGTGTGTCAGTGTGAGCAGTGTGTGTGCAGTGTGAGCAATGAGCAGTGTGTCAGTGTGTGCAGTGTGAGCAATGAGCAGTGTGTGTGCAGTGTGCAGTGTGTGTCAGTGTGTGAGCAGTGTGTCAGTGTGAGCAATGAGCAGTGTGTGTCAGTGTGGGCAGTGTGTGTGCAGTGTGAGCAATGAGCAGTGTGTCAGTGTGTGCAGTGTGAGCAATGAGCAGTGTGTGTGCAGTGTGCAGTGTGTGTCAGTGTGAGCAGTGTGTGTGCAGTGTGTCTGTGTGTGCAGTGTGTGCAATGAGCAGTGTGTGTCAGTGTGAGCAGTGTGTGTGCAGTGTGAGCAGTGTGTGTGCAGTGTGAGCAATGAGCAGTGTGTCAGTGTGTGTGCAGTGTGAGGTGTGTGCAGTGTGAGCAATGAGCAGTGTGTGTGCAGTGTGCAGTGTGTGTGCAGTGTGAGCAATGAGCAGTGTGTGTAGTGTGCAGTGTGTGTGCAGTGTGTCAGTGTGTGCAGTGTGTCAGTGTGTGCAATGAGCAGTGTGTGTGCAGTGTGCAGTGTGTGTGCAGTGTGCAGTGTGTGTGTAGTGTGTCAGTGTGTGCAGTGTGAGCAGTGTGTGTGCAGTGTGCAGTGTGCAGTGTGCAGTGTGAGCAATGAATTTAATTTTTTTTTTTTAAAAACAGGAGCCATGGGAAAACCGCGTTATAACCGAATCGCGGTATAGCGAGGCGCGTTATAACGGGGTTTAGCTGTATATGTTAAAAATATGACAGCATCATCTGCATAATATACACAATGTTTTAGCCAAATGAATGGATAAAGCGTTCAATTGCAGACATGCTTACATATATACAATAGATAAATATTATAAGTCTTATAACAAATGACTACATTAACATCCATGACTACACATTGTTGCCGGAGTCATTATGAACTCATTATAATTGTGTTTAAATCAAATGTTAGAACTGTTACAGTTTCTGTAACACACACACACTTCATTGTTTAACATTCAACATATGAAAACAATGTACGTGTCGCCGACATGTGACGTGGGTACGTGGTCATGTCCCAATGCTTCCTGACAATGTTTACCGATGCGCCGCAACCCCCCCCCCACCCGACGTGCGCGCGTGACACAGTATTGTAGCTTATTGTTACGGTCAGTGCAGTCTGTCATGCGCGCACTCCGGTAGGGCGGTGCCGGCACAGCGCAGTCGGCCAATGTTCATTCAGTGGGAGGGGTGTTTGCGTGAGTTTCATGGTGCGTGAACATGACCTCACGCGTCTTGTTTATGCTCATTGGGTGAGCGTCCGGTTTGGGCGTGGACACACGTCAGTTGTCAACGTTCATATATCTTTGTCTGTATACGTGCATTTGTTTCTCTTCATATATGTAGCTTACGCGATCATCTGCATACTGCTAGCAGCAGCATGGAGGGACATGTCTTGTACGCACAGCGTACACATCGTCTTGCACATGCGCTAATACTTAGTCCACAGATTAGTGACACACGTTGTGCGCGCACATTATTATGTATTCAGGACCCGGAACTCACATATCAGTAGTAATGCGAACATCTGCATTTTAAACATACAATTCTTCTGGCTGATTAGATTTATCCTTGCTGTTGAAACATATATGTAACTTTTGCGTGAATATCGCCAATCATATTCAGATGTGTTAAGCGTTATGATGATGAAAGATAGATACATGTGCAATGTTTCAACATCATGTGTTTGCTCTATTTCACAGATGTCGGTTATGAATACATGGGACCAATGTCTGATTTGAGATGGACCAATCATAATATTACCTGAGTGTGATGCGTCTAGACAATCAATTATAATCAATATGTAACAATGCTTGACAACAGTTTTGCGCTGATTACGACTATACAATTTATGTAGGCTTGTGTGGATTTTTTTAATATGCACTTAATTCTCATGATTTTGTTGATAACCAATAAACATTAAAATTATATTTACATATGTCTTTAATATTTGATAACATAATAAGTATTGTAATGTCATGTGATATGTTCAAGCAACATTATCACTATATTAACCAAAACATCTACTATATTTTCTAATCTGTTATGTTAAATGTAAAATCATCTAAATGTAACATTATAACTCGTAAACTTTGTATATTTCAAAGTACACAATAACAATAGTGACCTTATTTATAAAAACATGTGTTGGAAATCTAATATTATCATCTACATTGTAGTGCCAACCTAACATGCATTAGGTCATTAATGTTATGTAGACATGATTAACACATTAACATTTGTGTTTACATTTAAAAGACACGATGAACAATAGTTTAGTGTTATTACTACACGTTAAACACATACATAGCTAAGTGAAGGCTAGGATGTTAAGACTCAATAATGTATCTAAATATTAATTGCTTTAGAAATACATGCATTACACATAAACACATAAACACAGAAACACACACACACACACAAACACATGAAATTTGGATGAAATGTGTGCGTAACAACATTTGAACTTCATTAATGTTCCTATGTTTACAGTTGTTATAAAGGATGATGATCATTATTCATAAGTCGAGTCGATGAAATAAACATGTTCTTGATAACATTATCATTGTGTTTACGAAGCAATCAAAATATGTGAATAGAGACTACAATACTTTGGAATGGTGGAAACATTTATAACAAACTTAGATGTTCGTCAAATCAACACACATCTTTAAGTTCTAAATACACATGTGAAAATGTCTTCATGAAGATGAAGATGAAGAGAGAGAAGAACTAATGACATAAATTGCAATGGTAATGATGTTTGGCACATGTTGGTTCTTGGATACAAACATGAATTGAGTGTTACCATCGCTCATGTGCATGAATTGATGTAGTCAACTCATAATCATGACAGGTTCTTTAATGTAGTTAATAACATTTCAAGACACTATCCAATAACCCAAAAGTCAATACAACCACATGGACACAATACACGAAGGACATATTGCCAAGCTCACAACTTCTTCATCAAGTAATGCTTAAACATCCTATCACAATACCTGTCGCGATGTTTGTCCCTCTTATTACAGGTGTTAATTTAAAGAAATTCCATGAGCAGTCATTGGAGTAATATGACTGAAAAATAAAATTGAGGAAAAAAATATTAATAATTTTAATCACATGTTAATTCAGCTTACTCCAAAACATATGTTATACTTAACAATGTGATATAAAAAAACAAAAAGATATATGAACAATGTGAGCTCAAATACACAATATGCTACACATCATTGTCACACACATGTCACACTCCAAGTGAAAATTTGAATATAAAAATATAGAAGTAACTATTGGCTATCAACATATTTAAAATGTATTTAATGCATAAACAAAAAAACATGTGACAGACAATATATATTTGCTATACATTATTCCCTCAGGTAAACACAAAACTGTTTAGTGGTAACAATTTTAATCCAACCTGTTGATGAATGACTTACCGGTGCCACATGTAATTGTCCACAGAGCAGAGAAGAGAAAGGTGGGAGTACGATATGCATCCATTTCCTATGTGAATGATATTTGGACACATGTATTTCTCAGAAACATGAATGAATACATATATGTAGTACTATGAACATATAGGTATTTGCTTACATGTAAAATATATGTTGATCACATTACGACGTGTCTCCCCACCACAGGCTGTTTGCTCACTGTCACCTGCTACATTGACGGGATGCTCCTCCTCCAAGCCCTGATGTATATCGCTTTCCATATTATGGCGGAGTGCCAGATTGTGCAAAATGCAGCAAGCAATAACTATATCTGACACTTTCTCAGGCTTGTATTGGAGTGCCCCACCAGTTCGATCTAAGCACCAGAATCTTGTTTTGAGCAGGCCAAATGTCCGCTCAATGACCGATCTTGTAGATATGTGGGCTATATTATACGGGTCCTCTGTTTCAGATTGGGGTTTAGGCACCGGTGTCAAAAGCCAAGGCCTAATTCCGTATCCTGAGTCACCTATAATCCATCGTGCAGAAACATTACACAATGTGTAAACATTATTACATGCAACATTTAAAAACTACACAATTGTGGTTTGTTAACACTTCATAATATGTACTCACCCACCAGCTAACCAGCTCCAAAATAGCCTTGTTTGAAAGCATGGAAAACTGATGAGTTTCTCAGGATAGATGAATCGTGGCTGGAACCAGGGAATCTGGCTACCACATGCATAATCTTCATCGTGGCATCGCATACCACCTGGACATTCAGGGAATTGTAGTGCTTACGATTGCGGTAAGCATGCTCACTCTGACTAGGCGGGATCAAGGCAACATGGGTGCAATCGATTGCACCCATCACACATGGTATCCCGACTATGGTATAAAAGGCATTTCTCACTTCCAGCCACTGTGTCTGCTCTGTAGGAAAATGAATATAATTCCTAGCGCGTCTATTCAGTGCACATAGAAACAGGGTAAAGGCCCGTGAGAATGACGATTGCGAGACCCCACCCACTATGCCCACAGTTGTCTGGAATGACGCGGAAGCACGGTAATATAATGAGCACAGCATTTTAACAAGACCAGGGACTGCACGACCTCTGGCTGTTACACTCTCTAAATCTACGCGTATCTCTTCATAAAGAAATAAGATTGCTGCTGAACTCAAACGATAGCGACTGATGATCTCCTCCTCACTCATCCCATCTAAAATCGTTCGCTCCCTGTACACACGTGGACGAGGCACCACTTCTCTCCTCTCTCTTTTCCTCTCATCTCCTTGTCCTCTCCCTCTCCCTCTCCACTCCGATCCCATGTCCCTGTCCCTGTCCTCTCCTGGCCTTCGGACATCCTGCCCCTCTGCTATCCTCTCCTCCAATAGAATTCTCCGCCTTCTCATAAACAATCGTAGCATCTTCTGGTCTGTAGCTGTCAATGTGCAGGTAATTGCCCTCCTTTAAATACCTCTGTGATGATGTCACGTGACTTGATTACGTGCAAGCTGTCAAATAAACATATAGCACTTGTGAACTCCCAAAGTGTATCCAGCACAAATAATACGGATTCATTGTGTGTGTTCATCAGGCCGAGATGATATTATTATACATGATTATGATGTGATGTTAAGCTTTATAATAATAATTAATACAAAGTCTTTATGGAATGTTAAATGCATATACCACTTATTTACGCAACAATCAGTAATCTCATTTGGATGCAACCATGAAATAAACGTTTACAAACAACGTTGCAACATGTAGAAGTTTGCATGGTATTGTCACATGTTCACAGGAACTAATTGTAATGTGCTTATGCATAATTAAAAGGCATCTGGAGATTTGAACTTGATTATGTTAAAATATCAGAAAAATGAGGTCCTATTATAGATCTGTGTAGCACTTAACATGAAATGATTACACTGCATTGTGTAAAATGTCATAATGCAATGTTATTTATTGTGCAATTTCTGATGTCATCAAAAGAGGAATGTCACAAACAACATGTAAACATTACGAATAACAGCTATATCTTAGTTGGATCATGCGTTAACCATTAAAAGCATTATATAATTATACCAACATTAATAAACGCATGATCGGTGCTATGTGTCAAATCTTTCACATCATATAATCAAAACCAGGACACCAAAATAACATGTTGCAGATGATGTGAACTGTTCCTTTAAGATTTTACTATAGGACTTTCCCTTGACACAGCATACTATAAACAGTCATGTGACACGCAAAACATAATAACATTCCCAAGTAAGATGTTCTGCCAATAATGAACGTAAGCGGTGACACGATGAAGTGAATAACATCGACACTGTAATGGCAAGTAAAGTTTTATTTTGAGCAATAGCACGAAACACTCCTATAAAGTTATAAGTCTCGGCTCCATTGACTCCATAGATGCTGAGATGAACTATTTTTTCTAAGTGTCCTCCCGCCAACCTTGTGATCCTTCTCCCCACCAACCCGCCATCTTTAGTTGGCGGGACGAATTGGCAAAAAAAATCTCTTTTCGAGACTGCCGATCAGCACCGATAAGCACAGATAAGCTGATCGGGGCTACTAGAATACAGCCGATTTGAAAAAGTGGCAAAAGGTGCTGAAAAGTGGCTTATCGGCACCCGGCTGCCGAAATTTTTTTATCGGGAACAAAAATTGCCGATTTTGGCCACTTATCGGCGCTTACTGAATCAGAAAGGCTTTTTTGGCGATAAAATGGCGATAAAACGCTTTTCGGCGCTTAGTGCATGAGGCCCTAAGTCTCGGTCAGGGTCAAATTCTCCCAATAGAGTTCCCTGCACCTAGGAAAGTCTAGTTTTCGATACCAGACCCCCATTAAGTGTGTCTTTTTGTCGATATTTTGTGTTCCATGTGTGTATATGGATTAAGTCGAATAAACTACAATTTATTTATCTACTTTATTTTGCTCAATGAATGATCCTGGTAAAAATGTGTAAATAATCTGGTCTCCCGTGACATAAATCCCCAGATATATTTGCAATTTGAGACAACTTTGTAGCCATTTATTATGAATGTGAACATACAGTACAATATTACTTTAACATCATTTTTTCACCAATTAAAAATCACTAGTATTTAGTAACATTTGTGCTAACTGCACTGATATAATGCCCTTTATAAACACAAACAATTTAAAATTCTATCACATTTTTTTCATTACATTATCATTGAGTAATAAGTCCTTACTTCACATTAGCTTTAGCTGGAGGGATAATTGCATTGTAATTTAAAAGCTTCTTTGAGACAATAAAGGTCTAATAATGCTGTCAGAAAACTGAAATTGGTTCAGACACGTGACAGAAATGCTTTCTAAAGTTAATTATGTTTGTATTTTCCTATCCCTCGATATTCATTACTTTTAAATGGAGCAACATATACTGTAGGCAGAAGTAATTACCAGGTTGGTCAATGCAGGTGGCCCCTTTTTCAAAAGAAATGGAAGCGCACTCTGCTCCACGTGTACTGTATCTGCTTCACATGTTGAACACGAAAAAAAATAAGAAAATTAAGATTAATTGTGACAAGGAACTTCCAGTCTATCATACTTCTCATATTTATTGAGCTCCCTAATTTGTGATGAACAGTAAAGCATAATCAGTCAATTAATAATCAATGCAGATTTTCTTAATAGCACCATACACTGCATTTCTGCCAGTTGCTATAAAATCTTTTATTCACTAGAGCAGTAGATAAACAATACAACTTAAACTGTGTGCTCAACTTGAAAACATTTGTTATGAAATACTGTATGCAACACACATTTCTATAATGTTGTTAACAAACTGTTAAATGCAGCTCAACTGGTGAGAATAGCATTGTAGCAGCACCATGAAAAATAATTGAAAAACTATGAAAAGGTACTTTATAATTTACATAATATTAGAAAACAAACTCAAAAGATATTTGTTTATTCCTAATGTGATTCATTTCCTTGAGGAAGTTTCAACAATGGTAAACAATCTCTCAGGATTATCAACATAATACCATGGTCATAGTCCCTTCACTCGAAGAGTGGTCAGTTATACATAGCTTTGCAAAGGCGTACAAACAAATCTGAAATGAAAAAAAAATATAGAATATTTACAGATCCTAGGCAAAAAGTGGAGCGATTCTGCCTTAAAATAACTGTACCATATGTATCTTGAGCAGTGTTTGCCACTTTTGCCTTGATATATAGACCCCCCTCCCTCCCCAGTATTAATATATGTGCACGTGGTGATTGAAAAAGGAGCTCATGGACCAGTAAAATAAAATGTAAGCCCTGTCTCTGGCCCATGCCCATTCTTCTTTGGGGCTCATCCATCAAACAGACCCCTGAACTACCTGGTTATTACAGTGGCGGCCACCTTTATCCTAGTGCGGCCGTAGCGGCGCAACTCTGATAACCGCGGACAGATTTAGTATGTTTTTTTTTTCCGGAATATATTGCGGCATTTTAGCGCTTGTAATATTAGCATTTTATTAGCGCTGTCTGCAATACTGCAATACCGTCTAAAAACTCAGGGGGGCGTTCGCGAGCTGTTGTCTTGAAAGTCTAATACTTTAACAGTTCAACCTCCGTCAGTAGACAGTCTGCGTGTCCGCGCGCAGTAATTGTAAATTTGCATATTTATACATGCATGTGCATTGCTGTATGTCTCATTTGAAAATTGATGAAACGCATAGGCGTGTACTGTAACAGTATCACATTTCGGCATATACAGCGCTCTCCCCTCGCTCGCCCCCGGACACACACAGGATAATTTACTGCACTGCAGTATTTCAACGTCTTATCTTATCTACAGTACAGTACACCTCTCCCACACCATGCCTTTGAATGTGTGTCTTTCTGGTTTCAATCACATTCCTGCTTGATAGCTGATGATTATTGCGCATTCATCTGTAACTTCACCACTGCTTGCTTGCGAAGTTCAAGAGTGAGTGACCCATAAAAATTTTCTCATCATTTTTTATTTTCTCCACAAGCCTGCCTAAACCATCTTGATATTACGATATTCAATCTGTGCTGTAGCTTTTGACTGCGACAATGTGCGTTTCACTGCACATGGTTGATTTGTGTGCTTTTTATGTATTTGGGGGTGTAGGGATCAAATTATTATTATGACCTGCCTTTTGAAAATATGTCATTTCTTTGAACTACAGTACAGCTAATCCTTCATGCAGCTGTACCCTGTACAATTGTTCTAATGACGAAGATTATGAATTACGTGTCAAAGATTTATTTGATCGTTTTGTACAGCGTGGTTATAACCCAGATGATTTATGTAAATCCATACAGGAGGTTTCCACTATCAATAGAGCGGATTTGTTTCACCGCTCAAAGAGAAGTCCTATGATTAATGATACACCATTGTTTATCACTTAATTTAGTGCTCAGGCTGAACAGGTTAAATATATCCTAAAGAAACATTGGTCAATACTGTCTCTGGACCCCATCCTGCAACCATATATAACCTCAGGTCCAAATGTAGTTTATAGGAAAGCGAAGACGGTAGCTAATTCCTTGTCCCCTAGTCTTTTCTCTTCACAAATTAACCAGATGAATGTACTTCCTAAAGGTTCTTTCCCTTGCAGTAATTGCAAGATTTGCAGTAATATGAAAAAGTCAGATAGCTTTGTATCCAGCCAAACTGGAAGGACTCATACTATAAGGTCATTCATTAACTGCAAATCCTCATATATTGTCTACCTCATCACTTGTGGATGTGGTAGCCAATATGTGGGAAGAACAATTAGGAATCTTAAAGTTCGCATTATGGAACATGTACGATTGATTTCCAAAGGGAATTTGGATCACCCTGTCCCCAAACATTTCACTAATTGTACCCAAGGTGGATTAAAAAACTTCAGTTTTCAAGGTATTGAGTTCATTTCACCATTACCCAGAGGGGGTAATAGAATTAAAAAACTTGATCAACGTGAGGCATTCTGGATCTTTACTTTAAGAACCAGGGTGCCTCACGGTATGAATATTGATTGGGACCTTTCCCACTTTCTTTAGTGGTCAAGGGTTCTATATTATTGTAATGTTCTATGATAATGTTTATGATTTATCTAAGTTGATTAGTATTCTTTTTTTTTTCTTATTTGAAATATTTTAGTTAAACAGTATTTATCTATTTTCATCTATATATGGAATTTATATTATGTTATTTATAGTATTGTATTGGTTTAATATTATATCTGATAGTTAATATTTATTTATTTTCCATATAAATGAAATATGCCCATAACAATCACAAATACCGAGTCTGTGCTTTTTCTTATAAATTTAGTTTGCTCATTTAGTATTTCACTAATATTTATTTTTATATATATATATGGGAAGAGCGTTTTTCAGCTGCTGTCACACTGTGATATACAATTCATGCATGTCAGGCTGGAAGCGGGCACACACGAGTGACGTCACCTCATGGGTTGAAAGGATAGGTTGTGCATGAGGCGGTGTCACAGTGTTGCGACGCGTCACTGGCGCGAATGCGCAATGCGTTCCCACTGACTTTTTGGCGCGAAATGGGGCCTATAAACGTGAGGAGGTATGTTTTCATGTTACACCTTGATAAAGTCCCACGGGACGAAACGCGTTGGTGCGTGGGCTGTGTTTTTTGTCCCTGTGAGTCCATGGAATATACACCCTCAGTTTTTAGTCTGGAGTTGTGCCCTTCATTTTTTCCTATAGGATATTTTTCTCCGGATCTCCTTGCTAGCAGTGCTCCTTTGCTCTTCTTGTTTACGTTTCTAAAGCTTGCCATTGTGTTTTTAATCGTCTGTCCCTAGCCGAGCATCACCTCTCTGGGCCTGCGTGTAATCCTCTTTGGGATGGGAGCTACAGTACATAGCTGATGATTACTGCACATGCATCTGTAACTTCACCACTGTTTGCTTGTGAAGTTCAAAAGTGAGTGACCAGAAAAAAAAAAAAATATTCTCATTTTTTATTTTTATTTTCTCCACAAGCCTACCTAAACCATCTTGATATTACGATATTCAATCTGTGCTGTAGCTTTTGACTGCGACACTGTGCGTTTGACTGCACATGGTTGATTGATGCACTTTTTATGTATTTGGGGGTGTAGGGATCAAAATATTATGATAACCTGCCTTTTGAAAATATGTCATTTCTTTGAACTACAGAACAGCTAATCCTTCATGCAGCTGTATTCTGTACCCCCCTCCCCCACGCACATACATAGGGCTCACTCAAGGATTTGAACCTCTTAACAACAGACACCTCTCCAGAATCATTCCGCTTCTAAAGCTTGTCATTGTGTTTTTAATCGTCCGTCCCTAGCCGAGCATCACCTCTCTGAGCCTGCGTGCCTAATTTTCCTATTGTTGGCTTTGAGTCACCTCTCTGTAATCCTCTTAGGGAAGGGAGCTAACTAATGATTACTGCGCATGACTCACCCATCCACCCCCCCAACCCTTTGAGGCTTTGTTTACGGTAACGCTTGTGATAATCCCTTCTCGAATTTTATATGTAAATCTGATTTGCACAGCACTGTGAAATTGAGAGTTAAAAAAAATATTATCTGATGCATGTTTTTGATGCAGTAAGTTACCACTTTTTGTCATTCTTTCTTTTTCTTTGGTGTACGGGGGGGGGGTGGGTCAATGATTATGATTAGCATGAATGTAAAGAAATATTTATTTTATTTTATCAGGAACAAAAAATACAAATATACAAATAATCATGAATAATACAAAATGCAGTCTTTATTCAGTTCTTCTGTCAGTTGAAAATTGAGGGCCGGTGGATAATCATGAATAATGCACATTGATAATAATATTAATTAATAATATATAATATATAATAATATATATATAATAATATAAATTTTTCCGTCTTTATCTTCTTCCTCATTCTGTGTACTGTACAGTAGTTCATTGATAGAGGGGAGGTTTTGTGTACATCATGACTGCAGTTTAGATACACTTAACTGTACAACCAGTTCACAAACTTTACACATGATACCCCCCCCTCCCACAGTCCATCCTTTTTTTCTGAAAAGACAAGAAAACAAAAAATGAGTGCAGTTATGTGCATACTGTATTAAGGCATTGTGTGCTGTATAGTACAGTACTGTCAAACTAGTCTATACTGGAACTACAGTACACTGTAACTACTGTTAAATACTTTGCAACCAGATGGCTAGTGCTGCTCTCTCAGGAATGAAAAAAATTGAGCAGTTAGGTGCATATTATGGCACTGTGTACTGTTTAGCTACTCCATATTGGACTACAGTATGCAGTTAGTACTGTCAAACTAGTCTATACTGGAACTACTGTATACTGTAACTTCTGTTAAATACTTTGCAACCAGATGGCTAGTGCTGCTCTCTCAGGAAAGAAAAAAATTGCCCCGTTAGGTGCATATTATGGCATTGTGTACTGTATAGCTACTCCATATTGGACTGCGGTACGCAGTTAGTACTGTCAAACTAGTCTATACTGGAACTACTGTATACTGTGACCACTGTTAAATACTTTGTAACCAGATGGCTAGTGCTGCTCTCTCAGGAAAGGAAAAATCTGTGTCATACTTACCTGTATCATACAATACTGTACTTGGTGTACCTGTACTTACCATACTACAGTACAGTACTATACCATACTACCTTCCTGATGCTTGCCCATTACGCGCGATCACAATGGGCAACACAGTCGCAATATGGTCAATATATTTATTGCATCGTTCCACGGTGAGCACATCATTCCAAAAACTCATTATGCCTTGCACCAACTCATCCTTTTTGGAGGGTGTAACAGGGGACTTACCCTGTTCAGAAAACTTGCCTCTAATCCAGCAGTGTGCTGGTTAATTGACCAGCACCTGGCTGATTAGAGGTGTTAGAAAAAGCCTGCCTTTGAGACAGGAAGTGAGACTCCTTAGCTCACATCTGAGCTGAACTAGGAGACAGAGCAGAGATTCCTGAGTCTCCCAATTGGGAAGGCGGGGGGGACTTACCAGTGGAACGTCTGTCTTGAGCTGCAGAATGACTGGACTGTATGCTGATAGCAAGACAAGGGGTCCAGACCTCAAAACCTGGACAGACATTGCTGTAGCACACAAAGGGGCTTACCCAGGAGAGCAGAGTGGACTTCCCCTACAGCTTCAGAAGAACAGATAAGACTTTCTTTTGGAACTGTTATATATCTTTATATGTTTATATTTTGGGGCTGGTAAATAGCTTAACTAACCAACCCAGTCAGAGAGGGCTGAGCTACATGTGTAGATAGTCTCCAAAGCAGATAGAGGTTTTTTGTTTGGCTTATTTTCATATGTTTTGCTGTGTTAAAGCGACAGGCGCAATAAAGCCTAATTTTAATTTCACCTTAAAAACAGTCTCCATTGCGTACCTCTGAACATGTCTCCTACATATGGTGTCAGAATCGGGACTGAGATGGCCTTTGAAGTTAAAAAGGGCCCGGAGATTGCCTGTGAATTTTTTTTTGTGCTTTTTGCCTGCAAACAGCCTGACTAAAGGATCTCATGCAGCAGAGACAGAGTTAAAGGGATACACACCCATGCAGGAAATCTACACTGCAATGAAACTCACAAAACCACAGATGCACTCTTTTCCCCAATCCCAAGAGGAGAGAGAGAGAGAGACTGCTGAAGCAGGTAAACCTTATTTGCCTCACAATAAAGTGTAATATGGTCATTGAAATAGGGGGTTTGCCTTCCAGCCGTTGTCAGGGTTCAAGAAGTGAGTTAGCCCTTAAAAGGGATAGACATTTGTTGTTTTCAAATGTTTTGCTGAAGCAGTGAATACAGATGGTGACCCACGAGCGGTACTGATTCTGCAAATAAAAGGTTGCCACACCGCATAGGACTACCAGTTATGAATGGAGTATATGCAGAAAAGTGTGAAAATTGATGCAAGACTGTGCTGAAGCAGGGGAATTTTCAGTAAACAAGTGCTGAGGGTAAAATTGCCCAACTGGGGAAAAAGGAGTTGCTGAGCTGTGTAAAAGGTTTCCCAAAGTGTGAAGAGTGAATGCCATAATACCCAAAGTTGAGACTGAACATTACTGAACTCAAGCAGAAAACCACATTATTGGGCTGAAGCGGAGGGTATTGCACCTAGCAAGTAAATGGTGTAAAGCAAACAGAAGTTTTTACCTAGTAACTGCACATTCCGTATACCTAATGAGAGATTAAATCTAGCAAGTAAATGGTGTAAAGCAAATAGAAGTTTTTACCTAGCAACTGCACAGCCAGTATACCTAAAGAAAGAGAATGCATGCACAGCACTGCTGATATTGTAAAACTTAGCCAAGAAAAAGAAAAGTCTACAGAGATGCCAGTGAGAGCCACGACCTCTACAAGCAAAATATGCCTACCTGTAGGACTACCACAATTGGGGGTTCTAGCAAATACAGTGGCAACAGCTGCAATAGCACCTCCTGAGGTCAGGAAGTAAACTACACCTGATAGCCCCAAAATGGAGGACAAGATGCAGAGTTCCTGTAATGAGCCCTACCCCACGGAAGAGTGGCCCTTCCAGTCCAATAAAGAGGAAGACATCTCTTACAGGGAACCCGAACCGAGTCATACCCACAAAACACCCCAAGAATGGTGGGGGTGCCTGAACTCGGCACGAACAGAAAAGACCGCTCTCTATGATGACGAATATGGTCGACAGGAGAGAGAGCGGGAGCAGCAGATCACCCAATATTTCTGTCAGCTAAAGCAACTGCAAGAAAAGCCTGGCGTATATAATGAAGCTGCTGAAGTATCAAATAAAGAAGGAGACCCCAGTATTCCTGATGGGACGGAGTCATCCAAAACAAAAAGGCAGAAAAAGAAAAGCGGTTCTTCACTTACCGTGGAAGGACCAGACATGTCCGCAGATCCTGTGGAGAAAAAGGGGGGCGAGTTGCCCTGCAGCCTAGAGAAAATGGAGAATTCGTCCCGCGGTTAACCAAATATCCAGAGGGCCCAAGGCAGAAGTCGTGTACCCCAAAGAAGTGTCTGTCCGGTGCCAACAGTGAGGAACCCTCAACCAACCATCTCAGGGAAGCGGAGCCGGAACCAGTGAGTGTCGATCCCTTGACCAGCCCTGAAGATGCCTTGAAAAATGCCAGGCATGACTGTGATATGCTCCGTGAACAATTGAAACAAAAGAAAGATGATTATACAGAGCTACAAAAATAACGTGAAGCTACAGAAAGATGTGCTCACAATTTACTCTTTGGCCAGAACAGAATTGGACGATCTCAAGACTGAGCTAGATACTGCAAAAGCAACTATTTCCGCCATGGATGAAAAGCAGAACCAATCTGATAAAATGATGGCTAAGCTGAAGCGGAAGTATGAGGAGGCACTGAAGCAGTTGACGGTCTTTCAGCAAGAGGTTCACACTCTTCGCATAGAGCTGAATGCTTAAGAACAGGAGGTCAACAGTGTCCGGACAGATGTAGACGTATCTCAGAAGGAGATGCCTCACATCATGAGATCAACAGCTGCCGCACAGAACTGGAAGTCTCCAGAAAGGAACTTCACATTCTCACTGAGGAGATGGACATTTCAAAGAAAACTATCCTACATCTTAACTTAGATCTCAAAGTCTCTCAGAAGGAGCTTCAGAACCTAAACCTGGAGATGGAAGTCTCACACCAGGAGACAGCCCGCCTCCAAGCAGATGTGCAAAAATGGAAGGTGGACTGCAAGGAGGCCCTGAGTAGTACAGAGACTGAAAAAAGGAGAAAATTTAAGATTTAAAAAAGAAGATTCGGAGTTGACAATCCACGTCAATGGAAAGAATGGAAAGCTGCACGAGCTTGAAAAAATAAAGAAACGGTTGGAAGATGAGAAATTTGAAGCAGAGCACCGACTGCAGAACCAACTGCAAGGACTGCATACACACCTCAAGAATGTCGAAGAGAAGCAGCGAACTCTGCAGGAAGAAAATCTGAAGGCTGCTAAGGAAATACAACTGCTGCAGGAATGTCTGATTACCCAGTGCGTCCTCGCAAAGCAACAGGATAAACTGAAGGCTACCCTGACCATCACCAAAGCATCGCTAGAGGCTAAGCTTAGAGACCAGGTGACTCGGTACAAGAGGGAGTGCAAAAAGGTCCAGAAATTGAGATGAGTTTCTGCGGCCCAAGCGAAGAAGTTCACAGTGCACCACAAAATAAAGAATGATAGGTGGAAGCAAGCTCACAGAAAGCACAGGGAAGAAATAAAGCCCATGAAAGGAGAATGGCAGGAAACACTCAAGAAACAGAGTGAGACTCTGCAGTCCTCTAACTTACAGATGCCTCCAATACGGGAAAAGGTATTGGCTCTGTCCAAGCATCGGTATCCCACAGTAACTAAGGCCCGTGAGCACAAGGGTACAGTGAGAGAAATGCTGATCTAGTGGCATTTTCGCTACTCCTCCTTATCGACGCCTACACAGTGATGTCATCACTGCCCGACGGCACTCAGCGTGGTGCCGCGAGTTAGACGTCAGACGCTATTCTTTGGACATACTTTCCTGGACTCTGCGGGGGAGCTTACTGCACTTTCTGAGCACATCACATGACGGACGGGGGCTCCGCTGGCCATCTGACCGCAGATTACTGAAGTGGACAAAGATATCCATGCTTGCTGTCCCTGTGTGTTCCAGTGTCCATGAGTGGTAACAGCCATCATTGTTACATTCTGTGCCTGTTTACCATTCATCTGATGTACGCAGAACCTTGAATCATTTTATATAAAAATGTATTTACTTATTTCACGATGAGCGTTGTGCGCTGTTCTTTTTTTTGTTTTGTCTAGATTTCCAGGGTCTTGGGCTACCCTATTTACAGCAGCAGATGTTCCTTAGACTGGTAACACAGTTATTATTTATGCTACTCACTTGGGCATTTAGTGGTAATTTTTATTTACTATCATTTCACAATTGTTAGTTCATTTTAGTTGCGCACTTGTATTGTTATTTTTTTGTACACAAACCTGTACATGGGTTTCTGGGAACAGGAATGTATTTGGTCCCATAATCCATTTGCCTCTAATATTATTTGGTGGTGACGGTTTATAGATGATATTATATGTATTTGGGATGGTGATGAGAAGTCTCTAGAGCCTTTTTATGAATATTTAAATTCTAGTACATTTGACCCTCCACAACCAACTCAATAACAGTACCACCTACTTCACCTACAGGTGTTAGGTTATCATCCGTCGCTTTATAAAATGACGCTTCAGCGTAAGATTTCTAGGAAATTTATTGAGGTCCATAAACAATTGGAACCCATTGGGTGCACAAGTCTCAGCAAATGAAAGGCCTCTCTTTAGAACATCTTATTCTTTATCTGTAAGTACAGCAGAGACTGCGACAATTCTAACACAAACCAGTGGCAGTCGCCAAAAAGACCCGGTTACACCCAGGTACATGCTGGATACATGCCTTAAACTTGCCTTAAACTAGTCCCAGCATTTCTGCATTGATTAATGGCCCATCAGATTAACAGCGGGGGTCCCTGGCAGTCCCATTCAAACTGAATGGGACTGCCAGGGACTCCTGCTGTGTTAATCCTATGGGTTATTAGTCAATGCAGAAATGACTTAAACTTGCCTTAAACTAGCCAGGGTACACCCAGCACATACCCAGAATGTAACCGGGCTAGTTTAAGGCAAGCTTTAGAATAGTCATGGTCTCGTCTGTATGTAAGAAGAGAGGTTAAAAATTCCCCTGTCAGAGCCCCTTGCTTTTCCTACCGTAGCTCTTATTAATTCAGTATAATTACTTATTAACCCTATGAGTTGTGCGCTGTGTTTTTTTCTTTTCATGTTCATTCGTGTGATGTTGAGCCATCCACAGTGACCGGCAGCAGACTCATTATTGGTGATCAAAGGTTGTAATATCATTTTTATCTAATTATATTGTCATAATCACAGTGTTATTACATTAAGATTATTATTGTCCTTATATCACCAAGTGCACATCAATATTTTTATAATAGTAATGAATATAATAGTACTAAAATACAGTAGCAGGTGATGGTACTTGGTTGGTATCAAATATCAAATTCAGTGGGGAATTTTTGTTGCGGCAAGTGCAGGGCACAGGATGAATATTATTTCTACTGTAACTAATATTAAATATCCTATAGAGGACTGCATTTCCTGCAAAACTTCCTATGTAGTCTATGTGGGAGTGTTCATGTGGACTCCAATATGTGGGCCGCAATAAACGTTTTTTAAAAAACAAGAATCCTGGAACATGTCAGAAACATTAGCTTAGGCATGGATAAACATAGCGTACCTAGGCACTTTAAAGAATACCATCAAAGTGGCTCTAGTTTAATGAGATATAAGGGGATCCAGGTAGTACATTCAAATAGGCGAGGAGGAGACAGGTTAAAAGCTTAATCAAAGCAGGAGACTTTCTGGATCTATCAGTTGAAAACCATGGTTCCCAGAGGTCTAAATGAAGAACTTGATGTATGGTCACTGTATTAGTCATTTTTAGTCACTTATTATGTGCATCTTGTGTCATTATTTAATAGTTAAATTGTAATTTAATAAAAAAAAATTGATGATGCACTTTTGAAGGTGCTAATTACTCATTTTTTAATATTCACAGATTAGGTATTTTCATATTATTTCTTTCTTAATATACTGTAAATTGGCTATTCATTCATATATTATTTTTTAGGAATAGGAAGGGTGCATTAAGTATACATCCGCGCTTTTCCTTGTCCATTGGTATATTACCTAATAAATAGTTGTATGCATATTCTTTCTCCTTATTTCATTTTAGTCATTGGTTTTCATTTTTTCAAAGCAAACATTTTTTTAGCTAGTGAATGATTTTAATGTTTGCATGTAAATGATTCTAATATCGCTTCCTCATTTCAGTGTCTACTATTCTATGGTTTTTAACATATTAGATATATTGTTTAATGTTATGTTTAAATAAAATATATGTGTGCAGTTTTTATATAGGTAATTGAATTGACAATGTGATTGTGGTATTTAGCAATCACCTGTGTAAGCCACTTGCCATGTGTAACTATTGGTGGAGGTGGTTTTTCACCTCTCCAATGAGTGTTGTACATGGGGTTTAAATGCCATGAGTGTAGTTACACTAACTATCCCTGATGAAGTAATTACATTTAAGAAATGCATAGGAGTCATTTGTGGACACTGTTCCTGTGATCCATTGTTGCTAAGTCATAACTTGGTAAGCTACGGGACTCTATCCTCACTAATTGGTCAGCACGGAGGAGCGGTAACCGCAGTGACTTCATCCGTCCCACGGAATGGTGTCGGGTGCTTGTAAGAAGCCACTGTACCATATCACCCTGCTGATCGGTCATGTGGAGGAGTGGTGTACCGCAGCTATACCATCTGCCCTATTTGCGGTGCTGAGGACTTATAACATACTTTTCTCTGGCAAGGTTCCAGAGTGCCAACAGTGAGGGATGTTAGCTTGTTCATTTTTTCCCACAACTTGGACTCTGCGAGCTGGTGTTTGCTGTTGGGGTTTAAAACCTTCCTGTTATACTGCTGCTGCTAAGAAAAAACATTGTTATTAGTATTGGAGGTAGCTGCTTTAAAGGAGTCCCCAAGAAGCAAGTCGTTCGTGTCCAGTTGTGGTAACATGTACACTGAACATGCCCTGCTTGAATAACTGATTATTTTGTACGTGCAATACTACAGCTGCGGCCGCCTTTATCCTAATGCGGTCGTAGCCGCGTCGCTCTGACAAGACATGACCAGATGCGGCCAGATGCGGTCTGTTTTCTTTTTTTCCGTAGCGGTTTTCGGTATGTTAGCGCTCGGATTTTTAGCGCTGTGTGCTATACTGCAATACCGTCTAAAACCACAGGTGGGTGTTCGCGAGCTGTTGTCTTAAAAGTCTAATAGCAATTCAACTGACAGTACAGTACAGCCGTACATTCTCTGCAAGTCTGTGTGCGCGCACAGTACTGTACTGTAATTGTAAAATGAAACGCATAGGCGTGTTACAGTACTGTATGTTCACATTTTCGGCGAATACAGCGCTCTCGCCCCCGCGCACACACAAGTCTAAAGTACTATTTTAACTTCTTATCTACTTCATATCTACAGTACACATCTCCCACACATTTCTTGGAATTTATGGCTTTCTTGCTTCAATCCTAAAGTACTATTTCAACTTCTTATCTACTTCTTATCTACAGTACACATCTCCCACACCATTCCTTGGAATTTATGGCTTTCTGGCTTCAATCTTCCCAAACCTGTTATCACATTCCTGCGTGTATAACGTACAGAGCCTGGTGTCACATTTATGCGCATGCGTGTGTAACTTCACATTCATTTAGATGTTCAAGAATGATTTTTTTTAAAAAATTTTGTGTGTTGTTTTTTTGGTTTCGATTCTAGACAAGCGCCTGCATAAAAATTCTTGATATTCTGATATTCAATCGGCACTCTAGCTTTTTAATGCGACACTAGTCATGCACATGCTTTATTTATGTGATTTTAATTTATTTGGGGGTGTGGGTGTGGGGATCAAAACATTACAATGACCTGTTGAATATATTTCATTGAACTGTACTGTATTCTTATTTCGTTTTACCATGACCTTTCTCATTTTGAACTCTCCATGATCAAAGATCAGGGGCAACACACCAATACCCTCCTCCTGTAACTCCGGGTGCAGGAGCAATACGAATAAAATGCGGATCGATACATAACTTTTTCCTTATTGCACACTTCCACACATGAGCATCTGGTGAAAATTTGTAAAAGTCATAATTTTCGATAAAATATTGATAAATTTGACTAACTGTGGCCATCTTATCACCTGCTGAACTAATTGCTGACCATATTAAATAAGCATACGTTATGTTGGGCTTTTTTAACACGGACTGCAGTGGTGTACTTTTCTCTGGACCTCTCTGGACAATGGAATAGAACACCAGACACTTTGCATTTAGTTTTTAATATGAAACGCCTAAATAGATACAGTGTTGTACAACTTCTTCAGTACCAAAGTCAATTCACAGAGGACCAACGTGGTATTTTTTAAACACCTGCAAGTCAACACATTACTGAAGCGCATGCGCATACAGTACGTTAGAATTCATTACAATTCATGAATATCTGCCACCTGGCGGATACGCAAAGAATTGCAACCAATTAAATCCAAACCATTCTCATTAAACAGATCAAGCGCGGGTGACGTCGGCATGATTGCGACATGAATACGGCAAGAATGTCGTATGAACGCCGCATGAACGCGGCGAAGCGCGGGCATTCGGAAAAAGTCACCGGAAAATATCCGAGAAGTGTTCAAATTAAAGCGGCCGCGGCTGTACTTATTATTATTAAGCCAATATAATTACTTATCAACCCTATGAGTCATGCGCTGTGTTTTTTTCTTTTTCATGAACAACACAAGCCTAAAAAACTGACGAAACATTTAATCGTGAAATCAAAACAGCACTTGACATACTGTGAAAACAATGAAAGCTATCACTGACATGATGGCTATAAATACCTGACAAGCAGCAAACATATGAAACACAATACCATATAGACATAGACATAAAAACTACAACACCTAACCCATTCAATGGACAAATGACGAAAAAATGATTAAAAAATTTAAAAGTATATAATATAATACCATCAACAGTGATTTATTGATAAAATGTCTAAATATATCTGTCTGTAAGAAAAATAAAAAAAACTGTGGTAAATCATTTATCCCTATAGTTTACAAATTCCCCCTCTATAGTCAGGTCTTGAATTAACCTACAGTTATGTTGGACATATACAGATATATACAGGCCCCAAAACACCCCCGGACACCACCTGAGAACCCCCGTACACCCCCGGACACCACCTCAGGGCCCACAGACACCCACGGGGACAACCTGAGGACACCTGGACACATGCAGCCTCTGGTATCAATCATGTGGCGGAAGAGGAGGTGGGTATTAGTGTTGTTGTTTTTTTAATGTTAATTGTGGGTAGCAGCTGTTTTAATATACATGTTATTACTAGTGTAGACGAGTATGGGGTCTCCGGAGCAGAACCGCGTTGATGTGAGGCCCGGGATCCCCTGTTTCCCAAGATACAGGCCCTGTTATGGGGTGCCGGTATCTCCTATGCATTTAAATAACCAGTGTCACGTGACCATGGGAAAAAATTGCATAGAAGATACCGGCACCCCATAACGGGACCTGTATCTCTGGAAGCAGGAGGTCCCTGGACCTGAAATCAATGCGGTTCTGCTCTGGAGACCCCCTGCTCATCTTCACTAGTAATAAAATGTATATTAAAAGCATAAATTTCGGGCGAGTTTTGCGCAGGTAGAGCGCTTCTCTCTGAGCAGCTGAGAGGAATCACCGAGTATTGCCTTTTCAGAGAGGCGATCTTCACATCCCAGGCTACTCGCCTATTTTGTGAATTTTGCTATTACAGGTATGTGATCAAAACAAGAGGCAGTATCTTGTATAGGCAATTATCCCCGATCTTCTCCAGAGGACCATATTTAAAAAAAAGGGATTGTTGTCCCATAGAAACAGATGTTACCAGCATCCTAAAAATAAATTAGCATAACTTGGGGAATCTTTTGTCCCCATGGCCTTTCCACATTTTTTTAATTAAAAATGTTCTCCAAAATTAACATAATTATAGGTAAGAATATATCTAATACTGTCAATAATAAAATCCCTTTGTTTCCTGGTCAGTGTACCATCCAAATGTAAAAAATATTTGATTGCTTCCATAACTTTTTCATGCTCAATACATGTACGTATATACACGCGCCGAAGCATCACAAGAAACCCATACTGTATATATTCCTTATTCCGTTTGAGGTTATCAATAATTTGCAACAGGTGTATGGTATCTTACAAGTGTGAGGGCAGTGTGGAGACTAATGGTTGAAGAAATCTGTCTATATATTGGGAAATGTGTGTTGTTAGGGATCTTCAGACGAAACCACGAGTATTCTAAAGCTTGCCTTAAACTAGCCCGGTTACATTCTGGATATGTGCTGGGTCTAACCTGGCTAGTTTAAGGCAGGTTTAAGGCATTTCTGCATTGACTAATGACCCATAGGATTAACACAGCAGGGGTCCCTGGCAGTAACATTCAGTTTGACCCCCGCTGTTAATCTGATGGGCCATTAATCAATGATGGGTCTAGTTTAAGGCAAGTTTAAGGCATTTATCCAGCATGTACCTGGGTGTACCTGGGTCTTTTTGGCGATTGCCACTGATTTGTGTTAGAATAACTGTGGGCACTACAGTAATTTCTGATATAATTGGCCTTCCAGGTGGCTGTTCCAAATCTTTATGGATTTTGGGTAAGTGGTAGAATTTCGCCAAAGTCAGATTCTCATTAAACAGAAAAATAATTTCTGATTGATAAATAATGTCATTGTGTCTTGCACTTGTTAATAATTGTTCTAAATCTACCATATATATATATATAAGTATAAGTAGGGTTCTTTTTTAATCTTTGAAAATTTTTGCGATCTTCCAATAGTCTCAAAGCTTCCTTCAGATAATCTGTTTTACAATGCCCCTTCCCTTGTCTGCCTGTCTTATCACAATTCTATCATCCTCAATCAATCATTTTGAAGAATGTCTTTCTTACATTGTTACATTTTGTTTAAATTTGCATTTCTTTCTGTTACACAAGACATTCAGTTCTTTATAAACTATCTGTGAAAAGGTTTCTATTGCCGTGCCCTTCGAGTATATTGGATAAAAAGTGGAGTTATTTTTTAAACCACAGTATGTATGGGTGAACAACAGTTAACCCCTCAGGCGCTCAGAAGCAATGAACACTGTTGAGCCTTATCGCTGTATGACTGGGGATGGGGGTCAGGCAAACTACACACTAGTGATAAATCTTTTCCAGCAGTTGGCTCAGAGTGAGCTCCAGATAGACTAAAGATAAAAAGAAACTCACATAGACATGTGTAGTGCCGTGTGCTCCACGATCCTCTCGCCGCTCCTTCCTCCAGTACTCCTCTGGTCACAGCTCGGCTGATATCGGCTGGGATCTCCGTTTGAAGGCGGCCCTTTGATCCACTCTTCTGCCGCCTACCCTGCTGTGTGCGATCCTTCACAGCGGGTGGTCACGTGACCGGCGGGGGTTACGAGCTCCGGTGAAGCGAGTTCTGAATCAACAGCCCGGCGTGCTCTGTGGTAGACAGGAATGTAGAAACTCCTCCGGTGGGAGGCAAGGCAAAGCAAAGCAAAGCTCCGTCTCCCTCGCCCCACTCCCCTCCTCTCCCCCCCCACCCTCTTTCCTCCCCCCCCCCCTTTCCCCTCCGGTCTACATTGACATTACATACTTTTCATATATTTTTCTTCATTTTATTTCTTTATTATGGTTAAACAATGTTATATTAGTAAGTGATTAATGCTATCACATATATATGATAAGGTTTCATTTCCTGGTACATCCAATTTTGTATATGGGTATAGTCACTGTTTATATTTAATTATATATTCATTATTATTTTTGAGCATAGTGTATATATCAGCATATGCTGTATAGTTGTTTTTAATCATGGACCACTCATATGTATTGAAATCTACTGTTATATTTACTTTGTACCCATGCCTTCATGAAAGGAATTTCTGACATTCATTACCTGTCTGGTTCATGTTTTAATCTTGTTAATTATGTGATTGTGTAATCACACACACTTGTTGTCCATCATTGATTGGCAAATTGCTCAGGTGTTGTGTGTTACCAAATACTATTTTATGTGTGTTTTTCTACTGACGGATCACTCTTCGATAAAGGCCAGTAGGCTGAAACGCGTTAGAGGACCCGTCAGTATACTGTGCCAATAAAGATGTTCTAGCTTACATCAGTCCCCCGGCATTTCTTTCTCCGGCTGTGCTTTGCCTTGCCTCCCACCGGAGGAGTTTCTATATTTTTTAAACCACTATGTTTTACATTCGGGGTGTTGTTTTTTTTCTCCAGCTGAGTTTCAAAACTGGATTCTGTATGTATTGGTTCCTCCATGACACTATTGCTCCTAAAGGTTTTTCTCAGAGGATCCTCCCTTTCCTCTATTTTGTCATCTGATATTTCTTGCATTTTTCTCTGATTTTTCTTGTCCCCCATCTGTAAGGGGTATGTTTCCAAAGACCTCTTTTTCTTTCCTCATTGGTTGATGCTTCCCTTAAAAAGCCATCTGCAGATATTCCTGTATGTTTTGGAATTGCTCCTTCCTCATTAAAATCTCTGCTATTTCTATATTCATATGGTGTATTGGTCTTTGGTATCTTTTGGTAGCTACGATTATGATCATACTGTATGTATTAACTTGTTTTATTTAATCATATCTAGGATTTTGTTCTTCATCATACCGATTATAACCATTATATTTGTTTTTATGGGCATAATAGGATCTTGGTTCATATTTGTTAGCAGGGTACTGATGGTAATTGGATTTTTTGCTTCTATAGTGTAAATATTTTGTTTCTCCAATATATCTTTGATTCCCAAAAATTCTATTCATACAGTAGGTATAGGGTATTTTCTGAATTCTGTTTTATAATAACTTGGTTGTTCTTGTTTATAATGCAGTGTGTGTCTATCTTCCTTCTTCTCCATATTAATACTGGAATTCCCTTCTTTTCTATGTGTATCTACTTCATAGTCCTTTTTATCCCTTGTACATTTTTGTTGTTTCTTTAAAATTATTTATTTTTCAAAGTTTAAATCCCTTCTCTGAATATCCTTATTTATATTCTGCCACGCTTTATCTTCTTTAAAAATATAAAGTTTCTTTTGAATCTCACTAATAGTGGTCTCTAATTTAGTTGTTTTTTCCTCTATGTATTTAATTTATAATTTCATAAGACTAAAAGCACAATTTTCTAAAATATTCTCTCATTCTGTTGCATATTCCACTTCCTGTATTTCAAAAGCAGGTTTTTTTATGAATTCTTAATCCTCTTGGAATAATTTTGTGTTTTATATTATTATCCAGGGAAACTAAATCAAACCATTGTTTTACTTCTGAGAATAAACATCTCTCTAAACTCCTTAAAGTAATCTAGGGTCTTCATGGGACGGTACTAAAATAACCATCTCTCTCCATAGCTCAGGTTCTGGGTGGAAGGAATTTTTCAAAATACGCAAGCAGATTTAATATCAAATTTGATGGTGGATTTCACAAAATCCTTGCGCAATGAATCAGATAATGGATTAGGATGTATCTACCCACATATGTTAGTGGCCCATCCGCCTTCAGCTCAGTGTGTGAATCATATTTTTGTAAAAAAAAAAAAATCCACGAATAATCCACAAATCGGATTTTGACAAATTCAGATATCTCAAATTAGTATAGAATTTCAGTAAAATGTAAATTAGAAAAGGATAAAGCAAGTGGATTCCAGATTATTGCTACTAAATACTTGTGTATATTTTACACTTAATTGACTGAGCTGAGAGTTCTTTAGAGTTGTATTTAAAAAACAATAAGTATTTTATCCAAATAATTTTTTGCGGATTTGACAGCTCAAACTACATTATTTGAAGAGCTGATAAGGTTGGCCATAAAAACATAACATTCTCTATGAAAGAATAGTATCCTTTAGGGTCTATACATTTACATCATTAGCTATTGAATTTATTATATTGAAGTTACATTGTTGTTATTTGAAGTTGAAGTTAAATACACTGTGGGTGCATTCATTTCATGAGGATAAAATCCAGTTGTATATAATTACAGGATGGGGGGGAGGGGCACTCCAATGTAATTAGTATGTGTTCAATAAACAATGTCATTGATAATGAAAAATGGCAAATAAACACACAATTACATTCAACAGTTGTAGTCATCTTTTTCCAACACAGGAAACAGATGTGAAGTATAGATTTATTTGCATCAGCTCCTTGCCTGAACAATTGCAATTGCACTGATAGCTGGAACACATATTTCTGTAGCAGTACACACAGATTTAGTAGAAAAAATGTGAAAAGAATGTTGTAAAATATTTCATCCACAGTTCCTTTAGATCCTTATATGCATGACAGGTGATTTTTTTTTCTTTCCTTTTTCTTATGTTTAGAAAATATGTACTGTATTTAACTTTTAATTATTTAGATGAAATAGCAGTTGGGAGCTGATTTAGATAGCTTTAATTATGGTCTCTTGCACAAAGAGCACAACAGTTAATGATGACAGATGCTGCCAGCTTAGGGTAATGTAATATACTGATACATTATTCTGCATCTTCTTCCTTCATTTTATTTATTAGCATAAAGTAATTTCCAATAAATGGGGATTAATTAGAGTTGAATGTAGTTAAAAGCAAATTGTAAAATATTGCATAAATAACCCTGCAAAATGGAGAATTACTTGTTTTGTTTTCTGACACTGGTGTTTATAGAGTTTACCAAATTATTTTGCCTTGTAATTTCTGGTTTGGGGCTATTAGTATATCACAACCTCTTAAATACTTAAATACTTAAGCATTCATACTTATTTTGCATATTATGTTTTTTTTTCCTGAAGTATAATTTTTTAAAATATTTCCTTGAATATGAATATGTGTTGTGTTTACCAAACAAAAATAAGAGTAGATGGAGCACAAAATGAACAAAACCAAATTAACATTAATGAAAAAAAGCGAGGTGCAACCAAAATGTCTATCACAATATACTGTAGAGGGGTGACCAAAACCAATCCCAAAAATATTGTACCCAGAAAAATAAGAACACAGCTCAAAAAACGATATTTGTTATAATCAAAATAAGATAAATAAATGAAATAAGTATGATTAATATTAAAAAAAAAAACAATAAATGTTCATAAATATATACATAAGCTGGGGACAAAAAAAAACTAATTTCTGGGGTTTACCCTCCATGTCAGATATGGGCTAATGAAGCTACATTATTAATTTAAAAAATGTTGTCCAATAGCCAAACAACGCTAAGATGTAGACATACAGTAATGTATGGTGAAGACGAACTTACATATCTCTCATGTACCTATTCAATTAACAGTCTGCATATCCAGTATAGCGATCACCCTTACTATAGGGTCCACTAAGTATTAGAGAGGTATTTATATATAATTATACCTCCACTAAACACCCTATCACACCTCTCCGTCTTTTAATATCATTGTATGTTTGTTTTTTGTATGTGGTTATTCCAAACAATTTATTTTAATCAGGTATAATAAAATTTAAGTTTTAATTAGGGTGAACCTCTCTAGTGCCACATTAAAGGGATTCTTTCTTTCTTTATATTCACTGCATATAGAAATCAGCTCAAATCCAATTGCTTTTTCATTCTGTTAGGGAATTCTGTAGCCCATATATCTATCCCCACTGGAATAAAATCCACAGTCTAGTTCCTTCCCTTGAGTTAAGAGAAACCTGCTCATCGATTTAGAACCTCAATTGGTATTCATTTTTAGATCTAGAAGGCACATTTTTACAACAGTTTAATCCATGTTCTCTTATGCCTTGGTTTTGCCAGCATTATTCATTTATTTTTTCTTAATGAATATACAATCATGTGTTAGCTCCTGCTGAACCTCTGTTTATCACACATTAAGTGTCACATTTAAATTGTCTGGCAGAGTTAATTTTCGAGTTGAAATTGGAGGCGAAGATTTGAGGAAGATCTGGACTCTGCACACCAACTTTGCAACTGTGAGAACTTAACTTTCTAAAAGCTGTAATTATTTGTACTCTTCCTATCCTCCAGTACCTGGGAAGTCTCTCCTCTTGCATTTCACTATGCACTCCCTATTGTTTTTTCTGTTTACTGTTTCCTCACTCCTTTGTGAATGTCTCTGTTCTTTCCAACTTCCCCACTCCCCACTGCACCATTATTTATACTCTCTCTCCCAACAACTTCTTTACCCATCAATAAAAAAAACAATCAAACAAATCCTCTATTCACACCCTCTATCAATTCCTTCCTGCTGCTGGGGATTTCCCCTAGGCCTAAAGCCAGACATACACACCTGATCTAACTCATGCCTCTCTGCCGTCTCTTCCCTGTAAATGGTGTTAACATTCTCATTTAATATTGACTAACCTTAAAACTCACCCCACAGTTCAAGCAGCCCAATAGCCTGTACTCATGGCTATTGTCCCAAATTCAGCTAAGTACACTTTTGGTGCTATATAAATGTAACACATGTCCCCCCCCCCCCCTCTCTAGGAGATTGGATTTTTACATGGTGTGGTGTGGTGCATACCTGCTGGCTCACAGTAGATCTGAGCTTCCCACATTGTTGTAGGGGAGAACAGAACAGGCTTCTGGGGCAGTGACTGATCCATACTCACGGTGACAGTGCCTCCATCTCTTATAGGCCCCAGGGATGTGGAGACAATCATTGCAGGAGAACTTCCTTCCTCTCACCCTGATAGATTGCAGTCTCAGTCAGGAAGGTATAGTGGAACAGGAACACACTTTATTGTGCACACTGCAGATAGTCAGCATACACAGCTCACACATTGTTTACAGCAGTTCTTGGGGCTTCACCCTCAGGATGAACCCTGAACCTCCACTAAGGGTACAGGGCCGCAACAGCAGTCCTTGCTCTTCCCTGACTCCCTATTAGAGCCATGGGTATGGTCTCACTCCTAACTCCCCAAGGGGAGAAGGCAGTAAGTGCACAGCCAATCCGCACTTCTGGGTTAGAACCTGTCTCTCTCAAGGGTAGAGACAACTGACTAACTTTGGTAGTGCAGCCCCTTAAGTACAAGAAAAGCAGGAACCAGGTCAGAGTCCCTGATTGGACACACAGGCCTAGTTGCACCTCCTCCCATTTGACTCACTGAAGCTGATGGGGGTGGGGAAAACCTAGAATTAGTCCTGGCAGGCCTGCTCTTACCAGGGCTTACTGCCAGGAGAAGGACAGACTGGTAGCCAGAAACCAGTCCTGGCTACATAAATAAAGACATACAATACAATAAACATTCTTTATTGTTTTTATTGTGTAACATATGTTGTAGTTTGTTTAGTTGAATTGTTTCTATTATTGAAATGTCTCTATGATTGTTATTTTACTTTGTTTTTTTTTCATGCCAAAAGTTGTTTTAATAAACCCCCGGATTAAGTTTTTTAAACAAAAGTTAGGAGTGTGTTATTAACCTGTATCTGACAAAGGGGGTACCGCAATAAGATTGTGTCTCAGGGTATTTGTCTCTTTTAACCCAGTCATTGTATATACTTATTTTTTGCTTACAGTACAGATGCAGCGGCCATAATTTTACAAATCACACGGCTTATACCTCGGAATACCCATGTGATGGTGCGCAATTTCTTCCAACCGTACCACCTTAAGACACGTGTTGACTCGGGCTTGTATCGGGTTCAGAAATCTGCATTTTAGCGCGGTCTACAATACCGTTGAGAAAATCAAGTGGGCGATAGCAAGTTGTTGTCTTAAAAATCGAATAGCAATTCAACCTGTCTTTTATTACTGTACAGTTCTGCAAGTGTGTGTAATTGTAATCTGTAGATTAACATTATGAGTTCCTACTGTATGGTGTACATGGGAAATAAGTATTTTGTATGAATTAAGTTTTGTACAGGATAATAAAGGGAAAAGGAGTAATACAAAAATACAACGTCACTTCTTCCGAATGTTAAATATTTATTCCTTTCATTCGTGTACAGGATGTCTCTGCTAAGAAACCCCAAAAATAAAAATGTATACCTTTTATTCTATATGTATTATTTGTTAATCAATACTTTCAACTTTTGCTACTGTAGGCTTGCTCTTTTTTTCATACTGTTTTTATTTTTTGCGCATGCGTCAATGTCTCATTGGAATCTTGTTGAAATGCATATGCCTGTCATCACAATTAGGCGCATGCGTGTGTGTGTCTCGTTGGAACCTTGTTGAATCGTATATGGGGCTTTGGCGAGAATGATTTCTCATTCAATGTGAATTTCAAGTCTGAATTTTTTTTTTTTAAATAGACCCCTATTTTTGTTTTGTTTCTCGACATGAGCTTGCATACATTTTTTTGCTATTCTTAGAATCAATCACTAGCTTTTTAATTCTACACTACAGTCATGTAGACTTTCCGTAGTCTCCTTGAGGCCGGTTTCAAACACGCATGCGCACGTATGAAAAGCCCTTCTTGGGGCTTTGGCGAGAATGACTTCTCATTCAATGTGAATTTCAAGTCTAAAAAAAAAAATAGACCCCTTTTTTTGTTTTATTTTTTGACATGGGCTTTTATAACAATTTTTGCTATTCTTAGAATCAATCACAAGCTTCTAGCTTTTTAATTCTACACTACAGTCATGTATACTGTACTTTATGAGGTGGGTGGCATACTGTAATTTTTATTTGGGAGTGTGGGGTTCAAAACATTCTTGTGACCTGTTCAAAAGATTTCTTTGAACTAATAATCCTGAATACTTAACTCTCCTCCCCCCCCCCCCGCCCCTCCACACACACACTGTAATTTAAAGAAGGAACAATTTTATTTGTACAGGATAATCATGGAAAAATGAATAATTCTTCTTTCAAATGTACAATCTTTTCTTTATCTTCTTCGTAATGGCTGCATTGCAGTCTGTAGTTCTTTTGTCATTGAGAGAGGGGGGGGGGTAAGAGTAAATTACTGACTGTTACTATCATATACACACAGTACAATACTTTTGCACATGTCCCCCATCCCTTCCTCTAGTGCTACAGCTCTAAAAAGAAAATAATAGTGCATTAAAGTGCATTAAAGGCATTGAGTATTTCACAATATTGGGCTATAACTACTGTCAAACTATATACAGTATAACTGTATAACCACAGTATAACTATAAACAGTTATGGATTGGAGTACTGTGTCTTACCTGCCAGGATTTGGGGGAGGGGGGATTTCCTGCACTTTATCTATATTGCACTAACTACTGTATAACTACACAGTACAGTAACTGTACTGTATAACTATAACTATAACTATACGACTGTAGGTTAGACAGCACACACATGTCTAATACAAATGTACTGTACAGTGTACATCCTGTACAGTCTATATATATATATATATATATATATATATATATATATATATATATATATATATATATATATACAGTGCTCGACAAACCTATACATTTGCACGCCCTGGGCGAGTGGATTTAACATCGTGGCGAGCTCCTATTGGCCCAAGCAGCACACGTTTGGTACTAGGTGGCGAGTAGATTTTTTTGTTCGGCGAGTAGATTTTTGGGTGATTTGTCGACCACTGTATATATATATATATATATATTTATTGAGTGCCATAATTACCTGTATCATACTTACATTACTACAGTACAATACAGTACAGTACCTTACTATATTCCGGTGGCCTGCCCATTACGCTGTAAAAGAACGGGCAACACGCTCTATATATACATATATATATATATATATATATATATATATATATATATATATATATATATATATATACAGTGCTCGACAAATAATGATAACCAGTCGCCCATTGCGAGTGGATTTAGGCAGCTGGCGACCCGTGCTGCAGCTCAATGAATCCCCCTGCTCGTGCCAATTTTTTTTTTTTTTAAATAAATAAATAAATAATCCCCCTCCCTTATTGGTTTAAAAAAAAAGTTAAAAAAAATGGCGGCAAATCCTGTGGTCCCGGCGCGCGTGCACAGGGCAAGCAGAGTGTCCTGCCATTTGCGCTGCCTGTTCCCGTCAGCAACCCAGAATCCCCAACATCCCTCCCCCCCCCAATCCCCACGTGGGACGGAGGGGGAAGCCCAAACCAAGCCCCGCGCGCAACCCATCCCCCCCCTCCGCTCTCCACGTGGGACGGAGGGGGAAGCCCAAAACAAGCGCAGCGCGCGATCCAGCCCCCACACCCTCCCCCCTCCGCTCCCCACGTGGGACGGAGGGGGAAGCCCAAAACAAGCGCGCGATCCAGCCCCCCCGCACCCTCCGCTCCCCACGTGGGACGGAGGGGGAAGTGCCAACCCAGCTTCCCCCGTGCGCGCCTCCTGCGCCAGTCCGCCTCCTGCCCATGATCTCCCCCTAATCACCTGCCCCCGATCCTCGCATGCTGCCCGGGGGTGTCCGGGGAGCGTGCTGCGGCGTCGGCCGCTTCTGGGGGGGGGGGGACGGGACCTGGGGGGACCTGCTGCTGCTGCTGAGGCCCACGCTGCGCTGTGTGTCCCATGTCTTGGAGAGGGCCCACTGCCGTGCGGAGACCCCACTGCTGCCACGTGTGACCCGATGAGTGTGTGAGTGACAGACTGAGTGCCTGTGTGCCTGTGAGTGTGCCTGTGTGTCTGTCAGTGTGCCTGTGTGTCTGTCAGTGTGCCTGTGTGTCTGTCAGTGTGCCTGTGTGTCTGTGAGTGTGCCTGTGTGTCTGTGTGTCTGTCAGTGTGCCTGTGTGTCTGTGAGTGTGCCTGTGTGTCTGTCAGTGTGCCTGTGTGCCTGTCAGTGTGCCTGTGTGTGTGTGTGTGTGTGTGTCAGTGTGCCTGTGTGTCTGTGAGTGTGCCTGTGTGTCTGTGAGTGTGCCTGTGTGTCTGTGAGTGTGCCTGTGTGTCTGTGAGTGTGCAAGTGTGTCTGTCAGTGTGCCTGTGTGTCTGTCAGTGTGCCTGTGTGGCTGTCAGTGTGCCTGTGTGTCTGTCAGTGTGCCTGTGTGTCTGTGAGTGTGCCTGTGTGTCTGTGAGTGTGCCTGTGTGTCTGTGAGTGTGCCTGTGTGTCTGTGAGTGTGCCTGTGTGTCTGTGAGTGT